>NW_027442103.1:0-216772 GCF_048569485.1 Anomaloglossus baeobatrachus | reverse complement strand
CGCACCATGACCGCACATACACCGGCACTCCTGCACGCACCATCACTACACATACACCGGCACTCCCTCACGCACCATCATTGCAAATACACCGGCACTCCCGGGGGAGTTAAAGGGGTTAACCAGAAGCACAATGTTATTAAAGATAATTTGTCTAATAGAGTAGATCTTACAGTATATGTAATGTGCAACTTTTACCTATTGTAGATTAAGGTGTCAGATCTGCTTTAGAATAGAATTTTGTTGCTTTAAAATATTCTAATTTAAAATAAATACTACCAAGTTTGCATTAAGAATATTTTATATTTTTTCTGTTTATAATTATTGTTTATAAAACAATGTGATCGGCAGTGCTGAATGGGTGTGGATGGGGAGTGGTTATGGGCGTGACTAGTTGTGAAATGGGTATGGTTAGGGGCGTGGCCTAAAATCGCCGTGGCGCACACATAGCGTGACACACAGTTTGGCCCTCTTTCCTTTCTTGGAAAGTTTGGAGGTATGTGTCTGTCCTCAGAAATAAAAATGGACCCCAAAATGTGTTGTGTAATTTCTGCCAATACCCTTGTGAAAATGAGAAAATTGGAACTAAAGCAAAATTTGTATGTCAATGTGTGTTTTTATTTTCACGGCTCAATGTTATAAAACTTTGTGAAGCATCTGGGGATTTATGGTGCGCACCACGTATCTAGATGAATTCCTTGAGGGGTTTAGTTTCCAAAATGGGGTCACTTGTGGGAGTCTTCACTGTTTGCACATCAGGGGCTCTACAAATGCAGCATGCTCTCTGGAATAGATAGCAAATTCCGCTCCATCCCTTCCAGACCCCACCTTGCGCTCGCACATCGTTTTTCCACTAAATATGCAGTATCAACATACTCAGGAGAAATAGGACAGAATTCTATGCTCCATATTATTTCTCCTGTAACCCTTGTGAAATGGAACAATTTTTTGCTAAATAAACACATTTTTGTGCGAAAAATTAAAATGTTAATTTAATGTTCAAAATTGCTTTAATTAGTGTGAAGCATCTAAAGGGTAAATAAGCTTCTTGGATTTGGTTTTGACTACTTTGAGGGGTGCAGTTTTTTAAAGCTGTCACGTTTAAGTATTTTCTGTCACATTGGCCCCTTAAAGTCACTCCAAATGTGAAGTGGTCCCTAAACAAAAAATTAGTTTGAGAAACTTTTAACCCATCTAGATTACTGAGAAGCAAATTGTTCCAAAACTGCTGCTGTTGTAAAGCAGATGTAAATGATGCTTATGACCTCACTGAGGAGAAGATGGAGAAATCTGACCGCCCTCGGATGGCAATGTGTCCCTCGCACCATAGACCTGAATGAGTCTTATCCGATTGAATGGCAAATTGTAGCCGGCACCAAGAGGTTCTGTCAGTAAAACAACAAATTGGGCCTCAGCACTGGCCCTCTGAAAAACGTTGGGCCGAGTGCTATTCAATAAAAAATCCGCTAGCACTCGTCCAGCTAATCCGGTGGCGTGAGCCCTTCCATCCAATATTGCAGTGTCTCAGCAACTTCAGGTTGGGCGACGTAAAACAGGAACAGAAATGTAAATGAGGCCGAATGTAAAGATTGTATCTCATCAATATCTATGTCCACTTTAATTTTTAGGTATGAAGAAGAAAATAAAAGCCGGAAAAGATGGCGAGAGCAGACAGGAGGTAAGAAATCAATAAATAGCAACCAATGTATTTGTGTAAAAGGGGTTGTCTGTATAGATAGTCTGGCCGTATGTGAGTGATGATGTGACTGTGCATGTTGTCACCATTTCCAGGTTCCTCAAGTCGTTCCTTGCTGACTAGTCTCATCTGCCTTATCTCAATTCTCTTGTGATTGGTAGCCGGGGGTGAGGGACATAGTCCAGCACCCGCCTGACACGCTACAGAAAAGGGGTTTGCAGTGTGTGTTTGGGTTGGTGCTGTGGTGCGATACCTGAGTAACCGGGTACTTCTGGGCTGTCAGTCCGCTGCTGCTGCTGCTCCAAGGAACATGCTGCAGATTCACTCCCATAAGAATAAAGTCCACACTTGGGCCAGCTATAAAACACTTTGTCTTTACTGTCACCAGTGTCTTGGAAACACCAATCTTCCCCATAGGAGAGGCACACATATTTCACAGGCATTGTTTCACAGTTCAACATGGCTCTCCCCATCACGGCTGTTCTCAGGGTCTCACCGGCATGAGAGTTTCTTCTCTACACTTCACTGTTCTCTGAAAGGCTATCTTCTACCGGGTTGCATCCGAGGATCCCAATCCTGCAGTGACGGTGACTGTCTGAAGACTAAGAGGTACTTTGCACGTTGCGACAACGCTACTGCGATATCGGTGGGGTCAAAACAAAAGTGACGCACATCCGGTAGCGACGTCGCAACGTGTAAATACTAGGAGCGGAGATGAACGAGCGTGAAACAGTCAAAAATCGCTGATCTGTGTCACGTCGTTCATTTCCATAATGTCGGTGCGTCCGCAGGTAAGATGTTGTTTGTCATTCCTGCAGCGCCACACATCGCTGTGTGTGAAGCTGCAGGACCAACAAACATCTCCTTACCTGCATCTGCCGT
Organism: Anomaloglossus baeobatrachus; assembly: GCF_048569485.1. Lineage (NCBI taxonomy): Eukaryota > Metazoa > Chordata > Amphibia > Anura > Aromobatidae > Anomaloglossus > Anomaloglossus baeobatrachus. Next base: position 214,194 of record NW_027442103.1, on the reverse strand, counting down.
CCACCGGCTATGCGGAAGGAAGGAGGTGGGCGGGATGTTTACATCCTGCTCATCTCTGCCCCTCCGCTTTGATTGGCCGGCCGCTTTGTGACGTCGCTGTGACGCCTAAAGCACCTCCCCCTTAAAGGAGGGTTTCCTCGGCAGTCACAGCGACGTCGCCGACCAGGTATGTGAGTGTAAAGCTGCCGTAGCGATAATGTTCGTTACGGCAGCTCGCACTACATATCACAGGTGCGACGGGGGCGGGTACTATCGCGCTCGGCATCGCTATCATTAGCTAGCGATGTCGCAGCGTGCAAAGTACCCCTAAGGTCCTTACAATAACCGCACTATTCACTTTATCCTTCTTGGCGCTATTCTAGTTCACGCTCTACTTCCAGGCTACCTCTCTGTAACATAATGCTTCAGTTCACCAGCTTCTGATTTCCTCCTGCCCAATGCTTCTGCCTGTTTCTCTACCGCTGCACCACTCAGCTGCTTCTTCACACCATCTCTGGCACTATCTGACTAAGGCTATGTCCGCATGTTGCATTATTTTCTTATGTATTGGTTGCGTTTTAAACTGCATTGTGTTATTTGACAAACTGCATGCGTTTTGCTTCCCCAGCAAAGGCTATGAGAAATCAGAATTTCCATCTGCACGTTGCATTCTTTTTGTCAGCGTTTATTTTGACATATATTTCTCAAAATCTTTGACCAAAAAAAGCAGCATGTTCATTCTTTTTGCGTTTTGGTCATGTTTTGTCACCCATTGAAATGAATAAGGTATGTCCAAAATGCAACCAAAATGTTAGCTGTGCGTTTCCACTGCTTTTTGGTTGCATTTTGTATGCATTTTTTGTCAACAAAAACGCAGGTCACCAACTTTTCTCCATTCTCTCTCTGTCTCTCTCTGTCTCTCTCCGCTTCATACTCACCATTTACTGGCGTAGGTGTCACGCTACTCCTGCAGCGCCTTTCCTCTGCTTCTGAAAGTGCCGACCGCTCATTAGGCTCATTTCATATTGACTGCTTCCCCGCCCACCGACGCCTATGATGGGGCGCGTCTGACTGCAACCAAATGCTGAGTGTCAGCTGTCTGACTACAACCAATCACAGATGCCGGTGGGCGGGTCTATATCATATAGTAAAATAAATAAATAATTAAAAAACAAACAAACAATAAATGGCGTGTGGTCCCTCTCCATTTTGAAACCCAACCAAGATAAAACCTCACAGATGAGGGATGGTATTCTCAGGCTGGGAGACCCACGTTATTGGGAGCCCCCTAGCCTAAAAATATCAGCCAACCGGAATTGCCGCATCCGTTAGATGTGACAGTCCCAGCACTTTACCCAGATCATCCTGATTGCCCTGGTGCGGTGGCAATCCGGGTAATAAGGAGTTAATGGAAGCCCATGGAAGCCTCTAAGTCCTAGATTAGTCATGGCAGGCGTCTATGAGACTCCCCCTCATCACTAATTTGTAAGTGAAAGTAAATAAACACTAACACAGAAAAATCCTTTATTTCAAATAAAAGACAAAAAAGCTGTTGCACAGCTTCTAGCTTCCCAGTTGCAGAACAAAGTTCACAGAGCAGATTACATGGGATAACAAGCTCTTTACTTCTGAGAGAACATGAGGTAATGATTTGCACAGTCATACAGCATTGCATCAGGAAGTGAAAAACGAAACCAGGAAGAAAAGAAAAGACTTTTTACAATACAGTGAGTAAGGAAACTTTACACAACATCGCCATCTACCGTTAGATCAGCATAAAGTCCTCCGTCACACATATACAAAGAAGTCCTCATCTGTTGCATATACCAACAAAAGCACTCTCTTTCATCACTTTATTAACCTTCCAACCTTCCCACCAGGTCGGACATAATCCACACAAGGTCCCACGACGCTTCCAGCACTGCTAAATCTGACCCTCACAGCGAGCGCCATAGAACAAAACTGCCCGCTGTGAGGTTCAGGCCGCAACTGAAGTGAGTAGCGCTATCAGCAGTGACGTCACTCAGGTTAGCTGCTGCCACAGCTGGAGTCCTCCATCTGTGACAGCATATCACCCGAGTGACTGAAGTGAGCTACGCAATCAGCGGTGCTGTCACTCAGGTGATTTCCGGTCACAGCAGGAGTCCTCCACCCGTGACGGCAAATCACCCGAGTGACTGAAGTGAGCAGCACGATCAGCGGTGCCGTCAATCAGGTGATTTGCGGTCATAGCTGTAGTCCTTCAGCCAGAATTGGTGCAATGTTAGGCTGGAAAGGGCCAAATAACGATGGCCCTTCCCACCCTAATAATATCAGCCCCAGATTGGCTGCTGTACCTTGGCTGGTTTTAGAAAAATGGGGGTGACCGCATGTCATTTTTTAAAAAGAAAAAAAAAAATCACTAAAAAAAGTGTGGGATCTCCTCTATTTTTCAGAACCAGCCAAGGTACAGCACACAGCTGAGGGTTGCAGCCCGCAGCTTCTGCTGTTCCTGTGCTAGATAAGAAAAATAGGGGGGCCCCAATTCAATTTTTTTTACCCCAAAAAATAAAAAAAACAGCTGGAAAAGCTAGCTGTCACTCTTTCGAGCTATTCTGTTATTTCTTTCTATCTATTCTATATATTCTTTCTTATTGTCTATTCTATATATTCTTTCTATCTAACTATTATTTTTATTTTTTTCTATCTCTTCTATCTATCAATTATCCTAATCTATCATATTTTATTTCTCCTTTAAAAAACTCACCCTGTCAAAAACGCATCCAAAATGCTTGCGTTTTGGATGCATTTTTTTTTGTCAAGCGCAGTGTTTGCAATTGTCAAAGTCTGCCAGAGGGTGCAATTTTTTTTGTCAAATCAAGAACGCAAGTTGCACACATACCCTTACTAACTCGGGAACTCCCAACCCCTATGCTATGAGGCCTGCTACACCAAAACTCCTAGTCCTGCATCTCTTGTGCAAGACTCCCTCCTAGCAAATAGGGAGCCCAATGCCACCTTGTCACAGCGACAGAATTGTGGCACAACTCACATAAAACTTACACAATATACATTGGCAATGCAGCGCACGATGTCTTCAGGGGAGTACTGACCATGGGTAACCCTCTTATATCCCTCCCCTCTTTAACCTTGGTCATTCCCGACCAACTGGGCATCTGAAAAACATAAAAGCATGCACACATTCTACACTTAAAACAGTATCAAAACATTTCTTGATTTAAACATGAGGACTGTGGCCAACAACAGTACCCCACTCAGTCCAAGGAAGCAGTCTCTTTGTTTGGGACTTTGATTACCCACAAAATTGTTTTGTCATTATCTCCCACCAACTGCAAAGTGGGGGGCATATTTCTTTAAGAAAAATTCATCCACAAAGTTCTGGGGGCACAAACTGAAAAACACTGTCCTGTTTCCTGACCTGGCCAGCACATCGGGTCATCCGTTTCACTTTTCCCTCCTCCATGCTGCACAGGATAGGGCTCAGTCTCTCAGGGGCCATGGACTTTTCCCCCCATGGACTTTGTCCTGAAACAGGACAGGACTAAGTCCAGGGGGCAACGTCCATAAACAGGACATGATTAGTCCACAGGGGCAAAATGGGCCAAGTCCATGAGAGCTGCAAGGGACTCCTGGGCCGAAGTCACAGTCTTCCTCCTGCCCCAAGGGCTGGCAGAGTTCCCAAATCCAGCAGGGGGGCGCAACATGTGCCGAGCTTGGATTGGGGGGAAACAAAAAAACACACAGTTCAGACCACGAGGGGTATTACAACATCCCTCCATAATAATCAAAAGCAAAAACCTGGCCTTGTCCGGCCGCGAGGGTTATCATATTATCCCTTGGCTCACACAGGGCAACATCTCAGCCCAACAGAGGCTCATGGCCTTTAAAGGGGTTATCCGGCTTAATTTGCTTTTTTTTTATTATTTCCCTATGGGGCTACATTGGGGCAGGTAAGTAGATAGAGACCACTTACCTGCCCTGCTGTCAGCCCCTCTCCCCCGGCTCAGAGCGGTCATGTGACCGCTCCTGCCGCGATTTTGCTGCTTCCGGTCATTTCATGTCTACATGGGCAGGGCCATGTTGACATGCAAATGTGGAAACAGCATGTCGCCTCCTTGCTGGGCTGTACAGTGCGATGAGCCCCGCCCCCCTTCCCTGCACCCTCCCACACATTCCCCCGCACCTCCCCCTGCACTGCTGTGGGGGTCCGTGACCTGGCGGCGGGGCCTGGCGGCAGCTGCCATGGTGTCAGCTCCAGCACCGGCCCCCCTGCTCAGGATCACACATTCAAATATACCGGCATCACAGATCACAGATGCCGGTACATTTGAAAGTGCTGATGAGAAGCAGCGCAGCGCTGCTTCTCATCTTGCACGCTGTCTGAACTCTCTTCAGCACAGCGGTGAAGTCACCACTGTGCTGATATGTCTAGAGCACAGACAGCGCGCGAACGTGCAGGAGCGGCGGGGACCGATGACGGGTGAGTATGTACTCCCTATGGGGTGGTGTGTGTGTGTGTGTGTGTGTGTATGCGGTGCACAGCCCGATGTGTGTGTGTGTGTGTGTATGTATGTTTGTGTATGCGGTGCACAGCCTGATGTGTGTGTATGCGGTGCAGAGCCTGATGTGGTGAGGGGTGCAGAGCCCGATGTGGTGTGGGGTGCAGAGCCCGATGTGGGGCTGTTATTTGCAATGCTGTAGTGTAGTGCGCTGCCCTGTAGTGCCCTGCCCTGTAGTGCCCTGCCGTGCAGTGCGCTGCCGTGCAGTGCGCTGCCATGTAGTGTGCTGCCCTGTAGTGCGCAGCCCTGTAGTGTCCTGTAGTGTCCTGCCCTGTAGTGCTCTGTAGTGTCCTGCCCTGTAGTGTCCTGTAGTGTCCTGCCCTGTAGTGTCCTGTAGTGATCTGCCGTGTAGTGTGCTGCCCTGTAGTGTCCTGTCCTGTAGTGTCCTGTAGTGCGCTGCCCTGCAGTGTCCTGCCCTGTAATGTGCTGCCCTGTAGTGTCCTGTCCTGTAGTGTCCTGTACTGTGCTGCCCTGTAGTGTCCTGTAATGTGCTGCCCTGTAGTGTCCTGTCCTGTAGTGTCCTGTAATGTGCTGCCCTGTAGTGTCCTGCCCTGTAGTGCCCTGTAGTGTGCTGCCCTGTAGTGTCCTGTAATGTGCTGCCCTGTAGTGTCCTGTCCTGTAGTGTCCTGTAATGTGCTGCCCTGTAGTGATCTGTCCTGTAGTGTCCTGTAATGTGCTGCCCTGTAGTGTACTGTAATGTGCTGCCCTGTAGTGTCCTGTCCTGTAATGTGCTGCTCTGTAGTGCCCTGTAGTGTGCTGCCCTGTAGTGTCCTGTAATGTGCTGCCCTGTAGTGTCCTGTCCTGTAGTGTCCTGGAATGTGCTGCCCTGTAGTGATCTGCCCTGTAGAGTCCTGCCCTGTAGTGCCCTGTAGTGTGCTGCCCTGTAGTGTCCTGTAGTGTCCTGCCCTGTAGTGTCCTGTCCTGTAGTGTCCTGTAATGTGCTGCCCTTTTGTCTCCTGCCCTGTAGTGCCCTGTAGTGTCCTGTCCTGTAGTGTTCTGTAATGTGCTGCCCTGTAGTGTCCTGTCCTGTAGTGTCCTGTAATGTGCTGCCCTGTAGTGTCCTGTAGTGTCCTGTAATGTGCTGCACTGCAGTGTCCTGCCCTGTAGTGTCCTGCCGTGTAGTGATGAGAGGTCAGTGCTGGGGCAGAATATACTGACAGGGAATGTGTGTGCAGGGGGCGGACAGAGGGTGCGGCTGGACACTGGGGTGGGGCTGGACACTGAGGCCGGGCGGTGCCAGCTGTGACTGGGAGGTTTTGCACAGGAAGTGGTCATGTTTGCTGGAGCTGAATGTAAACAAGAAGCTGCACAGAATAAAGAGATAATTCAAGAGGAACAAAAGTTAGAAAACAAAAAATAACAATGTAGGGGTGATTAATATGACAATACAGCACAGATTAGCTTAAACTCAAACATTTTTGTTATGTCGGACAACCCCTTTAACTTTTTCTCACAGGAGGGCAGTCGGGAACTGGCCTCCCCGTCCACAAACTGGCAATTTTTCAATTGTCCTCAGCCACTTCCAGCCTTCTTCTTTTCTGAGGTCAACCTCTTTTTACATGCATCAATTGTATTTGGGGACATCGGGCGTCGCCATATCCATGGGTTTCTCATCCGGTCGGCTCCATCCGGGTGCTCCTGCTTCCCCCGGGGTCCTCTCCAAGTACATTTGGTAGACTTTGTCTCCGGTGATGATCACCGAGGGGGCTGCTGCAGCCACTGCAAGGGATGGCGGATGTTCTGCCTGTTTCCGCGCCGGTCATTGGGTTGTCTGGTGCTCCCTCTGTTCTCTCAGGCCCGCCGGAGCCGCTGATCTAGTTGGCTCAGCAGCTACTGCTCTCTGTCGTTTCTCCATGCGCTCCGCCTCGGCCTCCGCAGGCTGTGTCACCCCGACCATGCACCATCCCTTTCGGCATTGCAGCTTTATAAAGGTGACCCTCTCTCCCACATAGAGGGTCCGCAGCCAGGAAAGGAGAGACGGCCTGGTCACCATGGCCCGGTTGACGTAGACCTGGTGACAGGTATACTCCTCCTCGATAAAGCCGTAGCCTTTGGTCCTAGTTGAAAGTGACTTCCCAGCCTGAGGAGCATTGGCAATCGAATTTGTGCCTTTTAGGACCGTCCTTCCAGTCCCGAGCCAATGCATCCGCCTGCATTCTCTCCCTCACAACTGCCTCCTAATCCTGCAGGGTCCAAGCTGTCACCCAGTCACTTGGGGGCAGGGCTGCTGCTGGCACCTGCTCGCGTCAGGGCTCACTGCCAGGTACGTGGCTCATGGGTCTCAGCAGCATGTCTCTCCCCCTGCAGTATTTGGGAGCGGAGGCCTCCAACGGTGCGGCACCAGGTCGGAACCAGGGCACAATCGGTCCTACCTCTTCAAGGCCTGACTCCTCCTCCGACTTCAGCTCCATTTCTTCCAGGGCTGGCATGTCTGGATCATCTGCTGGGGCCTCTGTCTTTTTCTCCGGGGCTCAACCGGCCGCAGGGGCTGCTTCCACATCTTCCGGTTCCGCCATCGTCAGCCTGGCCCAGCAGTGTATTTTTAGTTCAGTGCGGACAAGACCCAGGGCGGGGTGCGCAGTGGCACCCCAGCTGACATAGATGAGTGACTCCGCTCATGAATCTGCCGGAGTTTTGCTCACCAACTGCTCCTGGAGTCATCAGCTGGATAATCCCCGGCAGCTCTCGTGGGTCTCAGGAATTCTCCGTATCTTCCTCACACAACTTTCTTTCTCCTTGACATCTCACAAAATGGCGCCAGCCGACTTAGTGACACACGTTTTGTGTCCTGGGGCCCGCCTCTTCTGGTGCCAGTGGCCTGCTGCGTCACTTGTCCATCTCGCCAGCCGCGCCCATAGCCACGCCCCTCGCTGACACTGGAGGTCACTCACCAGTAGGCGTTTCTTCGGTGACCACACCCCTCTCACCTGGGTGCATTCTGCTCCAGGACGGACCTCATCTTCAGTGCCTCCGCTCTTTATGGCTGCCACTCCTCCGGACCGAGTATGTTTTCGCACCATTGAGCGCTGTCGCCTCCCACGATGGGCAGGGTCTCTCTCCCTCTGGTCACTCGTCACCATCTTGGGGTCCACGCTGTCGTCCGCCATCTTAATTTTCAGTCTCTTTATAACACAGTCCATTCGTGGTGCCTGTTGCAGCCGCTTCGCGTCAGGTGTTCCACAAACCGCACCAGGGATTTTTATTTATTATTATTATTATTATTTATTTATAGAGCACCATTGATTCCATGGTACTGTACATGAGAAGGGGTTACATACAGAACACATATACAAGTTACAGTAGACAGACTAGTACAAAGGGAAAAGGACCCTGCCCTTGCGGGCTTACATTCTATAGGATTTTGGGGAGGAGACAGTAGGTGCGGTGTAGGTTGGGCGGCGGCTCCGCACGTTGGTCAGGCGAATAGCTGTCACTGCTGGGTTCCTCGTCGTGGCAGGTGCTATGGCAGGCAGGATGATGAAGCGGGTCCCTGGTGGATGATGAGGCTTTTATTGGCCGTTGGCACCTAAGCGCAGGGCAGTGGCGCTGGAAAGGTTGAGCCAACACAATCTCTGCTGGTTCAGGGTGTAGTTTACTCACAACTTCAGCTGCCAGCCTGGTCACACTGGTCACTGCCATGATGGGCTCAGGTTAATCCCAGATCCGGTCATGGGTGATCACTGGCATTGTGAAAGGAGAAGGAGAGAGTGAGTGTCCTATTTCTAGGGTGTCCCCCTCAGCAGTTAGGTACCCCTGCTGAGCTCCTGCTCCAACGCTCAGAGCCCAGTAAAATCTAAGTTTTCCAGAGAGATCTTGCCATAACTATGGTCTGGACTCAACTGTGTGAGTGTGTTGCGCCTTCCTCTACCACCAGTGGAACCCACCCCCCAGGTGGCTGGCTTCAGTGATCGGGAAGTCCCATAACCGTTATGACCACCCCCTTACTTGAGATAGATACAACACCTCACTTGAGGTGCAGTACCCTGTGGCGACCTGAACCTCAGGGGTGCCACACTTCCACCACACTCTTCCCTGGAATAAAGTGTCAGCAGTGACTTCTGTGCCCCTGATTGTCTTACTAGTGCAGTGTTGCCCCCAACCCCACCGTGTGCAGTTTTCCTTATGCAATCATTTATCCCCATGTGCCTCCTTCCCCCGTGCGCTGTCTTCCTAGTGCATTGTCACACCCCTATGTGCTGTTGTCTGCCCGCCATTATGCGGCCTTCATTGTGCTTTTTCTTCCCAGTGCGAGGAGCTAAGCGTCCAGACTGGCAGACACCAGTGGCGTCACCTGTGGGGCGACGCTGATGTCCTGTATCGCTGGGTATAATGACACTTCTCATTGCTCAGGACACTGGGGGAGACGCTGCACTAGGAAAACACCCAGGGAGACAGCAGTGACAGCGCTGCACATGAAACAAGTGTCACTGGTAAATCATTGTTTCAGGGAGGGGCAGACGCTGTGGAAGTGACACTGACACTGCTCCCCCCAATGCTTTGAGTATCCCAGCATGCACTGCAGTATTCAGACAAAAAATTAGGTAAGAAAAAAAACAAAGAAGCAGTTAGGGTAGATGGGGAAACGGTAGAACATTTTTACAGCCTAGTATATTAGAAAACAGCTTATATTATGGCACTAAATGTTTCAAAATTCCATGTCTGCTGGTGCGGTTTCTCTTTAAAACAATAAACCGTGCTCTACTCACTCTCCCTGGGTCCAGCACGGACTCTGCCGTTTTTGTTTGCAGCGTTAATGACACGTTGACAACCAGTCAGTGAGCTCAGCATCTTTTCTCACTGCAGACAACAGCAGCCAGCGGCAGAGATTCAGTGCTGGACCAGGGGAGGGTGAGTAAAAAGCTAGTGGTTGTAAAAACCTCTGCATCTGGGTAAGTGGGGGTGCTCTGAAAGTAGAAAACCTTATTAAAGTGGATTCCCAAGGAATTTATAATTATACCCTATCAACAAAATAGGAAACCACTTACTAATAGTGGAAAGTCCAAAGGTTAGTGGACAATGCTTTGGAAAACCCAGACAAAGCAATTAAGGCTGAACATGCACACCCCTGCTCCACTCATTGTCTATGGCACTGGTGAAGATATCTGAGCTCTTTATTGGCGATTTCCAGCAGTCCCATAGGCAATGGGCATTTCCACTATACCTGGACCACTGACATCTTTACACAATAATTCTCTACTCACGACAGATTTAACAGGCAACGTATTTCTTCACATGTCCAGAGGTATGGTGTCCATAATGAGGGATCTAGTGTCCAATGTGGGTATGAGGCCCCTTCATTCTTTCTTTCCTGACTACCGCAGTCCCGCAGGAGCTTGGCTTGGTTCTGAGCAATTGAAGAGTTTTATTAACTCCCTTTCACCACAAACAAACTTTTATAGGCCCTTGATGCCCTTTGAGTCTCTGTGTCTGGGGGGAGAGCCTATGGAAAACACCATTGCCCTGCTGTACAAAATGTTCCAGATTGAGTTGTCTGGACAGGAAGATGATGTCCCTTTCTTCTTAAAATGGGAGGTGGATTTGGGGAGACCCCTCACGCGTGAAGAACGCTCAAAAATATTACCCTTTACCCACAAGTCGTCGCTGGATGTAGCGTCACAGGAGCGGGGCTACAAAATAGTTTCTAGGTGGTATCACTGCCCCTCCAGAATTCATTCCATGTTCCCATCTGTCTCTGAAGAATGCTGGAGATGCGCAAACGATAGAGGCTCATACATCCACATGTGGTGGTCTTGTCCTCTCCTACAATATTTTTGGATAGACGTGTTTGCCCTTCTGAATAAAGTGTCATCCACTAGGTTTGAGCCGACGCCGGTACTGGCTTATCTATCCTTAAGCAATATCTCGATCGCCAACTTCAAGAGAAGTCTGTTAAGGCATTTTTTGACGGGGGCAAGGAGATTAATCCCAAGGTACTGGAGGCAGAACAAAGTGCCCTGGCGGGCTGAACTGGTGGCCGAGATTAACCAGATCTATAGGATGGAGGAGCTGGTCGGCCAGGCGTCGGACTCGGGGGAGCGAGTGTTCAGGCTGTGGGCTGTGGGTGCCGTGGATTATGTACAGAGAGACACCAGACCTGGTAATATGGCTTCAAGCCTCAGTTGGGGGCATGAGACCTCTGTGATTGTCCATTCCATAAAACAAAAGTGCCTGGGGCTGCACACGACCCAGACGAGACATCATCTTGGTCCTTCTTTTCTTTTTCCTCTCCCCCCTACATTTCTTCTTTTCTCATCTTTCTTTCCTCCTTGTACATTTTATGTTATGTTTACATAGTTAGCCCGGATTGCCATCTCAGAGACTTTGTGCATCTACTTTGCCTCCCCTTTCTAAACGAGGCTGCATACATTTTTGCATGGGGGGTGGATTATTGGTCACCCAGTGGGCATCATCTCCAAAACAAAGCTATTACATGGGTGATGATGGTCTGACCTGAAGTGTGTAATCAAAGGAATTATTATGCAAGTAGAAAAGTGTTGTATTACTTATTACCTCCAAGATTTGAGTTATTCTACTCTATATCATATGTTGCCTATCCTATAACTTGTAAACCTGTTCTTTATTTGAATAAAATCTGCTTTACACAAAAAATATACACATATTTGCTATTGCTGCGTTCAGAAATGCCCAATCTATCAAAATATAAAATCAATTAATCTGATCGGTAAAGAGCACAGGGAGAAAAAAAATTCCAAACACCAAAAGTATGTTTTTTGGTCTCTACAACATTTCATTAAAATGCAATTACAGGCGATCAAAACTTCGCATCTACCCAAAAATAGAATAATTAATAACGTTAGTTCAAGACACAAGAAATAAGTGGTTGTTGAGGACCAGATCCCGAAAAATGAGAATGCTACAAGTCATGAAAAATGGCGCAACCCTCCCCCCCCACCACTCAGATAAAAGTAGAACTATACATGTTTGTTATCTACGAACTCGTGCTCACCTAGGGAATCATACTGTCAGGTCAATTATAACATAAAGTGAACACTGTAAGTTAAAAAAAAAACACCGAAAAGCAATTGTGCAATTGCACTTTTTTTTTTTTTGCAATTTCACCGCACTTGGATTTTTTTTCAGTCTTCCAATACAACATGGGCAGAATGGTGTTACTCAAAAGTGCAATTCGTCCCGCAAAAAAAACCAAGCCCTCATATAGCTATATTGACAAAAAAATACAAAAAGTTATGGCTCTTGGAAGTAGAGGAGGAGAAAAAAAATGGAAAACCGGCGGGTGGTGAAGGGGTTAAAGAGAGCACAGAAAATCCAAAGCAAAATTGGGATAGGCGGACACCGCTAAAGACACGGCCTTACAATTTATATATAAGGGACTGGAGGGAGGTTTAGTTCTGATGGCCATTTTATGAGCTATGAGGCTGCACACAGAAAGGTGAGCAAGATGGCACTTATAAAAATTGTTCTTCATCAAACTCTGTTCTCCCAAATGAAATGTGTTGGAGGAGAGCAGCAGAACCAGCAACATAATTACTGGAAGTGGCCCAGGACAGAAGAGTGGCTTTATTATCGGAAGGGGGCAAGTATGGGGTGGAAGGGCATTATTATAAGTGGGGGCCCAGGACAGGAGGGGGGGAGGGTATTTTAAGAGGGTGCCCAGGAGAGGGCATTATTATATGAAGGGGCCCAAGATGGAGTGTGGGGGGGGCAATATTATAAGAGGGTGCCCAGGACGGGATTCGGGGAGGCATTATTATAAGAGTATCCATGAGAGTAGGGGGCACTATTATAGGGTGGGGGACATTATTATAAGAGGGTGTCCAGGAGAGGAAGGGGCCCAGGACGGAGTGGGGGGACATTATTATCAGTGGGTGCCCAGGAGAGGATGGGGCATTATTATAGAAAGGGGCCCAGTATGGGGTTGGGGGGGTATTATTATAAGAGGGTGCCCAGGAGAGGAAGGAGCCCAGGACGGAGTGGGAGGACATTATTATGAGGGTGCCCAGGAGAGGAGGGGGCATTATTGGAAGGGCCCAGGATGGGTGACAATTACTATATGGGGGAGAATGAGGAATGTTGATTGCTTTATGAGAAGTGGGGATTTTAATCCCTTCACCCCCGGGCGATTTTTCATTTTTGTTTTTTTCTCACCTTCTGAGAGCCATAACTTTATTTTTTTTCCCCATCAGTATTGGCATAGAAGGGCTTATTTTTTTGCGGAACAGTTTGTACTTTTGAATGACCTCATTTATTTTACCATGTAGTGTACTGGAAAACAGGAAAAAAAATCCCAAATGTGGAGAAATTGTGAAAAGAAGGGAATTTTGTTACTTACCGTAAATTCCTTTTCTTCTAGCTCTTATTGGGAGACCCAGACGATTGGGTGTATAGCACTGCCTCCGGAGGCCACACAAAGCAATTACACTAAAAAGTTTAAGGCCCCTCCCCTTCTGGCTATACACCCCCAGTGGGATCACTGGCTCACCAGTTTTAGTGCAAAAGCAAGAAGGAGGAAAGCCAATAACTGGTTTAAACAAATTCACTCCGAGAAACATCGGAGAACTGAAAACCGTTCAACATGAACAACATGTGTACCCGCAAACAAACCAAAAATCCCGAAGGACAACAGGGCGGGTGCTGGGTCTCCCAATAAGAGCTAGAAGAAAAGGAATTTACGGTAAGTAACAAAATTCCCTTCTTCTTCGGCGCTCTATTGGGAGACCCAGACGATTGGGACGTCCAAAAGCTGTCCCTGGGTGGGTAAAGAAATACCTCATGTTAGAGCTGCAAGACAGCCCTCCCCTACGGGGAGGCAACTGCCGCCTGCAGGACTTTTCTACCTAGGCTGGCGTCCGCCGAAGCATAGGTATGCACCTGATAATGTTTGGTGAAAGTGTGCAGACTCGACCAGGTAGCTGCCTGGCACACCTGTTGAGCCGTAGCCTGGTGTCGCAATGCCCAGGACGCACCCACGGCTCTGGTAGAATGGGCCTTTAGCCCTGACGGAACCTGAAGCCCCGCAGAACGGTAGGCTTCAAGAATTGGTTCTTTGATCCATCGAGCCAGGGTGGCCTTAGAAGCCTGCGACCCCTTGCGCTTACCAGCGACAAGGACAAAGAGTGCATCCGAACGGCGCAGGGGCGCTGTGCGGGAAATGTAGATTCTGAGTGCTCTCACCAGATCTAACAAATGTAAATCCTTCTCATACCGATGAACTGCATGAGGACAAAACGAAGGCAAAGAGATATCCTGATTAAGATGAAAAGAGGATACCACCTTCGGGAGAAACTCCTGAATGGGGCGCAGCACTACCTTGTCCTGGTGGAAGACCAGGAAGGGAGCCTTGGATGACAGCGCTGCCAGCTCAGACACTCTCCGAAGAGATGTGATCGCTACCAGAAAAGCCACTTTCTGTGATAGCCTAGAAAGTGAAACCTCCCTCAGAGGCTCGAAGGGCGGCTTCTGGAGGGCAACTAGTACCCTGTTCAGATCCCATGGATCTAACGGTCGCTTGTACGGGGGTACGATATGACAAACCCCCTGCAGGAACGTGCGCACCTTGGAAAGTCGAGCTAGACGCTTCTGAAAAAAGACAGATAGCGCCGAGACTTGCCCTTTAAGGGAGCCGAGCGACAAACCTTTTTCTAACCCAGATTGGAGGAAAGAAAGAAGGATAGGTAATGCAAATGGCCAGGGAGACACTCCCTGAGCAGAGCACCAGGATAAGAATATCCTCCACGTTCTGTGGTAGATCTTAGCAGGCGTGGGCTTCCTAGCCTGTCTCATGGTGGCAACGACCCCTTGGGATAAGCCTGAAGACTCTAGGATCCAGGACTCAATGGCCACGCAGTCAGGTTGAGGGCCGCAGAATTCCGATGGAAAAACGGCCCTTGGGACAGTAAGTCTGGTCGGTCTGGCAGCGCCCACGGTTGGCCGACCGTGAGATGCCACAGATCCGGATACCACGCCCTCCTCGGCCAGTCTGGAGCGACGAGTATGACGCGGCTGCAGTCGGATCTGATCTTGCGTAGCACTCTGGGCAAGAGTGCCAGAGGTGGAAACACATAAGGGAGCCGGAACTGCGACCAATCTTGCACTAGGGCGTCTGCTGCTAGAGCTCTTTGATCGCGAGACCGTGCCATGAAGGTTGGGACCTTGTTGTTGTGCCGAGACGCCATTAGATCGACGTCCGGCCTTCCCCATCGGCGACAGATTTCCTGAAACACGTCCGGGTGAAGGGACCATTCCCCTGCGTCCATGCCCTGGCGACTGAGGAAGTCTGCTTCCCAGTTTTCTACGCCGGGGATGTGAACTGCGGATATGGTGGAGGCCATGGCTTCCACCCACATCATAATGCGCCGGACTTCCTGGAAGGCTTGCCGACTGCGAGTCCCGCCCTGGTGATTGATGTATGCCACCGCTGTGGAGTTGTCCGATTGAATTCGGATCTGCTTCCCTTCCAGCCACTGCTGGAAGGCTAGCAGGGCAAGAAACACCGCTCTGATTTCCAGAACATTGATCTGAATGCTGGACTCCTGCTGAGTCCACGTACCCTGAGCCCTGTGGTGAAGAAACACTGCTCCCCACCCTGACAGACTCGCGTCTGTCGTGACCACCGCCCAGGACGGTGGTAGGAAGGATCTTCCCTGTGATAAGGAGGTGGGAAGAAGCCACCACTGCAGAGAGTCCTTGGCCGTCTGGGAAAGGAAGACTGTCCTGTCCAGGGATTTTGACTTCCCGTCCCATTGGCGGAGAATGTCCCATTGAAGTGGACGCAGATGAAACTGCGCAAACGGAACCGCCTCCATTGCCGCCACCATCTTCCCGAGGAAGTGCATGAGGCGTCTTAAGGAGTGCGACTGACTCTGAAGGAGAGCCTGCACCCCCGTCTGTTGTGACCTCTGCTTGCTCAGCGGAAGCTTCACTATCGCTGAGAGAGTATGAAACTCCATGCCAAGATACGTTAGTGATTGGGTCGGTGACAGATTTGACTTTGGGAAGTTGATGATCCACCCGAACGCCTGGAGAGTCTCCAGTGCAAAATTCAGGCTGAGTTGGCATGCCTCCTGAGAGGGTGCCTTGACCAATAGATCGTCCAAGTAAGGGATCACAGAGTGTCCGTGAGAGTGCAAGACTGCTACCACTGCTGCCATGATCTTGGTGAACACCCGGGGGGCTGTCGCCAGACCAAATGGCAGAGCCACGAACTGAAGATGTTCGTCTCCTATCACGAAGCGCAGAAAGCGTTGGTGCTCCGTAGCAATCGGCACGTGAAGATAAGCATCCTTGATGTCTATTGACGCTAGGAAATCTCCTTGGGACATTGAGGCAATGACTGAGCGGAGGGATTCCATCCAGAACCGCCTGGCGTTCACATGCTTGTTGAGCAGTTTTAGGTCCAGAACGGGACGGAAGGAGCCGTCCTTTTTTGGAACCACAAAGAGGTTGGAGTAAAATCCTCGGCCCCGTTCCAGAGGGGGGACAGGGATCACGACTCCTTCTGCTCTTAGAGAGTCCACCGCCTGCAGCAGGGCATCTGCTCGGTTGGGGTGTGGGGAGGTTCTGAAGAACCGAAGTGGAGGCCGAGAACTGAACTCGATTCTGTACCCGCGAGACAAAATGTCTGTTACCCACCGGTCCTTGACCTGTGACAGCCAAATGTCGCAAAAGCGGGAGAGCCTGCCACCGACCGAGGATGCGGAGGGAGGAGGCCGAAAGTCATGAGGTAGCCGCCTTGGAAGCGGTTCCTCCATTTGCTTTCCTGGGGCGTGAGTGAGCCCGCCAGGAATCTGAGCTCCCTTGTCCTTTCTGAGTCCCTTTGGACGAGGAGAATTGGGGCTTGCCCGAGCCTCGAAAGGACCGAAACCTCGACTGCCACTTTTTCTGTTGAGGTTTACTTGCTCTGGGCTGTGGCAAGGAAGAGTCCTTACCCTTGGACTGTTTTATGATTTCAGCCAATGGCTCACCAAACAGTCTGTCTCTAGATAATGGCAAGCTGGTTAAGCATTTTTTGGAACCAGCATCTGCTTTCCAGTCCTTTAACCATAAGGCTCTGCGCAAAACCACAGAATTGGCGGCCGCCATAGAGGTACGGCTCGTAGACTCTAGGACAGCATTGATAGCATAGGTCGCAAACGCAGACATTTGCGAAGTTAGGGACGCCACCTGTGGTACTGCTGGATGCATGATAGCATCCACCTGTGCTAAACCCGCTGAAATAGCCTGTAGTGCCCACACGGCCGCGAATGCTGGAGCAAACGACGCGCCGATAGCTTCATAGACAGATTTCAACCAAAGGTCCATCTGTCTGTCATTGGCATCTTTAAGTGAAGCGCCATCTTCTACTGCGACTATGGATCTAGCCGCCAGCTTGGAAATTGGGGGATCCACCTTTGGGCACTGGGTCCAGCGTTTGGCCACTTCAGGGGGAAAAGGATAACGGGTATCCTTAGAACGTTTAGAGAAACGCTTGTCTGGATGAGCGTCGTGCTTTTGGATTGATTCTCTGAAGTCAGAGTGGTCCAAAAAAGCACTTAATTTACGCTTGGGATACAGGAAATGGAACTTCTCCTGCTGTGCAGCTGCCTCCTCTGCAGAAGGGGCTGGGGGGGAAATATCCAACAGTCTATTAATCGCCGATATAAGGTCATTAACCATGGCGTCACCATCAGGGGCATCCAGATTGAGAGGGGCCTCAGGATTAGACTCCTGATCACCGTCCTCAGTCTCATCACAGAGAGACTCTTCTCGCTGAGACCCTGAGCAGTGTGATGACGTCGAGGGTCTTTCCCAGCGAGCACGCTTAGGCTGCCTGGGACTGTCATCTGAGTCAGAGACTTCAGCCTGTGATGCTTGAGACCCCCTTGAAGTACGGATTAGTTCCAACTGAGGGGGACCAGTGAGCATAGCCACAGCGGTGTCCATAGTCTGAGGAACTGGCCTGGCCTGCAAGGTCTCCAGGATCCTTGTCATAGCCTCAGACATTTTATCAGCAAACACTGCAAAGTCTGTCCCCGTCACCGGGGCAGGGTTCACAGGCGTCTCTGCCTGGGCTACCACCACAATAGGCTCTGGCTGGCGAAGTGCCACTGGGACTGAACATTGCACACAATGTGAATCATTGGAGCCTGCTGATAGATTAGCCCCACATGCAGTACAAACAGTGTACACAGCCCGTGCCTTGGCAGCCTTGCGTTTTGCGGATGACATGTTGCTGCGTCCTCAGAGCAGTACAGAGTGTCCAGACAGAAGCGACCTTACAGTGCACTATATAAATATATATATATATATATATATATATATGGTACCAATAAAGAAGTACACTAATATATCACTGAGGCACTAGTGGGGCCTGCACTACTGTGCAGCTTACCACCCGCTTAGGAGCGGTGTGTGGTCGCCAGAAATCCTTCTAGTCTGGGTCTCCCAGAGCCTGCTGCCTCCTTCCAGCCAGATCGCATGTGTAATGGCTGCCGGCGTCCTTGTGGAGAGGGGGGGCGGGCCCTGGGCGTACACCGACGAAGAGCGGGAAGTCTGCTTCCCCTTGTGCCTAGTGAGAGGGCTGGAGCATGTAAATAAGGCTCCAGCCCTCGGCGCAGCCATTGAGCAGCGTCTCTCCCCTACCCTGATTGACAGGGTGGGGGCGGGAACGAAGCGGCGCTAGGCCGCAGAAGCCGGGGGCTAAAGTTAAAAACGCCGCCGCCGTACAAGCGCGGTCGGCGCCAAGCCCCCGGCGCACTACAAGTCGCAGCTGCGCCGCCGCTCCAGGAGCGGTCGGCGCAGTAGTTCCCAACATACAATCGTCACTCAGCAAAGCTGCAGTGACCTAACCCCCAGCGTACAGCGCCACTGTCCCCGGCGCACTATAACGCTCAGCAAGCCCTGAGAGTGTCCGTGCCTGCCGGGGACACAGAGTACCTGAAGTTGCAGGGCCATGTCCCTGAACGGCACTCCCGCTCCCAATCCAGCAGGTTCTATGGGTCTGTGGATGGAGCCCGGCCCCAGGGCTTGGGGGCCGGCAGGATCCCACTTCCACAGAGCCCCTCAGGGGGATGTGGAAGGAAAACAGCATGTGGGCTCCAGCCTCCGTACCAGCAATAGGTACCTCAACCTTACAAGCACCATCACGGGTGAGAAGGGAGCATGCTGGGGGCCCTATATGGGCCCTCTTTTCTTCCATCCGATAGAGCCAGCAGCTACTGCTGACTACAAACAGTGGAGCTATGCGTGGATGTCTGACCTCCTTCGCACAAAGCAGAAAACTGGTGAGCCAGTGATCCCACTGGGGGTGTATAGCCAGAAGGGGAGGGGCCTTACACTTTTTAGTGTAATTGCTTTGTGTGGCCTCCGGAGGCAGTGCTATACACCCAATCGTCTGGGTCTCCCAATAGAGCGCCGAAGAAAAGGGAAATTCCACAATGGTGTGTGGTGTTTTTTTTTTCTCCTTCCACTTGTTAACTATATAGGAAATCTGATCTAGCAGTATTATTCCCTAGGTCAGTACACATTTGTAGATACCAAACATGTATAATATTAGTTTTTATCTAAATGGTTAAAAAAATTCAGAAGTTTGTTCAAAAAAAGAATTGCGCTTTTGTTGCAATTTTCTGAGACCCGTAGCGTTCTTATTTTTCAGGATCTGGGACCCAGTGATAGTTTATTTTTTGCGCCTTGAGCTTATGTTTTTAATTTATTCCATTTTCAGGCACATGTAATGTTTTCATTGCCTGTAATTGTACCGCCCCGCGAGCTCGGCCGGCCGCCGAGCCGCTCGGATCCGTGCTCGTACGGTGGGTGGCTCGAGCTCCTCACGGACCAGGGGGTCACGTCGCTCTGCAAGGGGGTTGGCGCTACACGTGGGGACTTCGGTGGGGAGTTCCACGGCTGGGGCCGCGGTGGTTGGTAGGGGATTTAAGTTTGTGACGCCGCTCACGGGTTGTGGTGAAGGGATGGACACCACCACTGCCATTGACTAGGCCTCCCGGGGACGGTGTTGCGCAGCTTGGTGTTGACCCCTCTGTGAGTAGGGGAGTGATGGTCCCGGGGGCCCGAGGGAAGGTGCTGAGGCGATGGAGATGGGCGCGTGCTGGGTGCTGGTGTGGTACGGCGCGGTGCGCGGCCCGAAGGCACTGGTGTACTCACTATGACACAGTACACTGGAGTCTCTGGTAAACCAAACGAGGTGATGAACAGTGCCTGCAGCCGGCTGCAGCTTCTCCCTTAACAGGTTGGTGGTTTCCACCTTTCTCCTGCACCTTTATAAAAACGGCAAGACCAGAAGCAGAGCTCGTAGTGTAGCAGCAGGAAGACATCTTACCTATCGCAGCATAGTGTATCCTCCGCTGCCACCAATGGTTTACATCCGGCCAGTATATATAGTCCCTCTCTCTACCCTGTCCCTGGGCTCCCTCCACATATTCACCTCCACTATGCTGCGATAGGTAAGATGTCTTCCTGCTGCTACACTACAAGCTCTGCTTCTGGTCTTGCCGTTTTTATAACACAATGTCCTTATGTTATTGCAGGCATTTCTCTGGTGCTCTCACCATTAGGTATGTTCTTCTTTTTCCCTTTTCCCAACATTAGTCACACATCCTCTTACTTAGGCTATTTCTCTATTCCAGTACAACAAGTCCTCACGCATTGTGTGGTTTACCTAACATACCACGTATGATTGGTTATCATACTACATATACTCAGGTCGCCACTTATTGGTATTTATCCCTTATAACAGACCTATCTATGTTTCAATTTCTCCACCACATCATCACAGATTATCACCTTTGTTATTCATAAAGCAGCATCTATCCATCTCTTCATCTACCTATGTGAGCCCTATCTACACTATATGACAGTATTCTACTGGTATGTATCCAATATTTATGCCCTGTTCTCTTTGCTATTATATCAGCTCTTTATTCCAATTACCTATTCCTCATGAACTATCACTTCTCCTCCTCCCTCTCCCCTTTTTTCACAGTAACATATATTCTTCCATTCCAAAGTGTTCTCCTTGACTACTCACATGTAAGTTATACCATGCTCTATCCTTATTGACATTTTTCCGCCCTTACCAGCTATAGTCCTCTGTATATTATATATCTCTTTCCTTTCTCAGACTTCACTTTAACTTTCTGGCCTCCAAGGTGCTACTAGGAACTTTTCCCTGAACTTCATAAATACGGGTATGTCTCTCAGATCCCTCCCCTTTCCCCTCTTGCTCATTTTTTCCCTTGAGCCTTCCTGTTCTCCCTTCCTTCTTTCTCTTCTTCCGTTTCTTCCCCCTCCTTTCCCCCCTTTTTTTCCTCTCTTCCTTTTCTTTCCCCATCTTTCCTCTCCCCTTCCTTTCTTAATTTACAATTCTCTTATTCTACTCACATCTTATACGGCTGTATATATCCTCACCACTTCTTAACATTCACATTGCGACACCTTCCCCTTCCTTTCACATCTCCCCAATAGGTAATATGTTGTTTTCTCATTTTTTGACACTTGATGCCTTGTCATGATGTAATTGTAAATCATTTCTTGTTTTTTCTTTTTTGTATCATGCATGTCCCAGTACTTATCTGTCCCTGATGAAGGCTCTTGTGCGAGCCGACACGTCGGGCAGTACCGTTTAATTGTGAAAATAAAAATCATCCAAGCATACCATACCTGGATTGTCCAATTTCTCTTGTACTGTGTGCCGGGGTCCTTCCTTACTTTAAACAATATGGGACAACCCATATGATGATGTCATGTCTTTGGAAGCGTCTGATTTATTATTTCTGGTTTATTGGCAACATCTGAGTTAATTAGAGACACATCTGTGGATGTATATTCATATACACCTGAAACACACTGCTTCTTTGTGTAGCATGATGGGAAAGTCAAAAGAAATCAACCAGGATCTCAGGAAGAGAATTATGGACTTGCAGAAGTCTGGTTCATCCTTGGGTGCAATTTCCACATACCTGAAGGTGCCTCGTTCATCTGCACATACAATTATACGCAAGTACAAACAAGATGGGAATGTCCAGCCATCATTCCGCTGAGGAAGGGAACAGGTTCTGTGTACCAAAGATGAACATGCTTTGGACAGACATGTGCATATCAACCCAAGAAGAAAAGCAAAAGACCTTGTGAACATGCTGGTAAGATTGTGTAATTATCCACAGTGAAACGAGTACCGTATTTTTCGGACTATAAAACACACTTTTTTCCCCCCAAATGTTGGTGGAAAGTGGGGGGTGCGTCTTATAGTCTAAATGTAGGGCTGCGGGGAATGAGGGTGCTGCTGTGGAACGGGTCATCGGGGGCACGAGCAGGCTGTAGCAGCCTGCCGTGACCACGTGGGCCCGCTTATTTAATATGCACACCCATCATCTCGCCCATCATCTCTCAGCGCTGAAGCCGGCGCTGACTGGTGGGCGGGGTGATGGGCGGGAAATGGGCGCATATTAAACAGTCTGCCCGCATGATAGGCCCTGGCAACTACAGCCTAGAGTGATCATATGCGGCTGTATTCACTGCTCCCCGCGCATCATCATCAGCGCGGGGTGTAGTGAATCAGTATACTCACCGGCCACGATCCCTGCAGCACCGCGATGTCTTCCTGTCTGTGCCGGCGGCAGCTGTGTGGAGGCTAGCGGTGCGCACAGCAATGATGTCATCGCTGTGCGCACGTGTCCACACGCAGCCACCGCCGGCACAGACAGGAGGACATCGCGGTGCTGCAGGGATCGTGGCCGGCTCCACACTCCAGCGGCGCTGCTACTGACACAGACGGAGGAGGAGCGATGCTGCAGGGAGTTAGGTAAGGTGAGTTTGAACGTTTATTTTTTCTTTTTATGTGCCACAGGATGCGGGCTGTATACCAGGATGGGGGTATATAGCAGGATGAGGGTATATAGCATGATGGGGGTATATTATGAGCAGGATGGGGGTATATTATGAGCAGGATGGGGGTATATTATGAGCAGGATGGGGGTATATTATGAGCAGGATGGGGTATATTATGAGCAGGATGGGGGTTATATGAGCAGGATGGGGGTTTATAAGCAGGATGGGGCTTTATAAGCAAGATGGGAGTATATGAGCAGGATTGGGGTATATGAGCAGGATGGGGGCAATATGAGCAGGATGGGGTATATAAGCAGGATGGCGGTATATAGCAGGATGGAGGTATGTAGCAGGATGGAGGTATATAGCAGGATGGGGCCACATGCCAGGATGGGGTATATAGCAGGATGCGGCCATATGCCAGTATATAGCAGGATGCGGCCATATGCCAGGATGACGGTATATAGCAGGATGTGGGCTATACCAGGGTTAGGGACATATACTGTATATACAAGGCAGTAGGATCATTACTAGAAATGAGCCACCCCCCTAGAGTTCGAGTTCGGTTCGTCGAACGGAGGACAAGTTCGTCGAACGTTCGACGAACCAATTTGAACCCCATTGAAAACAATGGCAGGCAAACACATAAAAACACATTATACATGTACAAATACAGTTAATAAACATTGTCATTAAAATTACAGGTCCCCGTGACGCGTCCTGCACTCTGTCTCCCGCCGCTTTTCCTTCTGATAATCGCTGCGTCCTCCCGGTAACCAGCACTGATGATAGGATCTTCCATGACGTCAAAATAGCATGTGACCAGTCACGTGTCTATTATCTCATTGGCTACAGACTGGTAACATGGCTAGACATCATGCTAGGTCCTGTCAGTGCATCTCTCCGGTACGCGGTGCTCGTTCCAGCATCTCCGTGTACCTGCAAAATGCTCTGGCACATGGTCGGCTTCCCCGTTCCTGCATGTGGGCGCTCTTTACAGAGTCGGCCTACATGCAAGGACTGGCTGCCACAGCCGGTAAATAGCGGCACCGGGAATCACGTGATCGGAGATTGTCGTTGCTATAGTAACGGTGGCAGCTGTGACGTCACCGCTTACAGCCCGCAGCCTCTGCTCACTCACTGAGTGATTAGACTGCAAGGAGCAGCAGCGTCTTCCTCCCATGCAGTGCTGTCTAATGTAGCAGAGCTGCATGGGTTGAAGGAGAAAGAAGACAGAAGAGCAGGATCGTGGAGGGCTGACAGGGAGTAATAAACATGGAGTCTCTAATGTGTCTGTGTATTTATTTCTATTAAAGTATTTTTTCTCTGTGTGGTGTCTTTTTTTTTTTAACCCTTTATTGGAGATTCTTAATGGCCGGGTCAAACTTGCCTGACATTAAGAATCTATGGCTTAATACTAGCTAGTAAAACAAAGCTAGTATTAACCCATTATTACCCAGCATGCCACCTGGCTTCAGGGCTGCTGGAAGAGTTGGATACAGCGCCAGATGATGGCGCTTCTATGAAAGCACCATTTTCTGGGGCGGCTGCTGACTGCAATTCGCAGCAGAGGGGCCTAGAAAGCTCGGGCCAACCTGTGCTACGGATTCCTATCCCCAGCTGCCTAGTTGTACCTGGCTGGACACAAAAATTGGGCGAAGCCCACTTCATATTTTTTTTTAATTATTTCATGAAATTCGTGAAATAATTAAAAAAAAAGGTCTTCCCTATATTTTTGGTTCTCAGCCGGGTACAAATAGGCAGCTGGGGGTTGGGGGCAGCCGTACCTGCCTGCTGTACCTGGCTAGCATACAAAAATATGGCGAAGCCCACGTCATTTTTCCTTTCTCGCCTTTTCATTGGGGGACACAGACAGTGGGTTATATGGTGTCTCCAGGGGAGGCTTGACACTAGGTTTAAAAAAGAGTTAGCTCCTCCTCCCACAGCATATATCCCCAGCTAAGCGGGAACTAGTTCAGTTTTTTTATAGTGTCAGCAGGGAGGCTGACATGTCTGGACTGAGCTCCACCAGAGGTGCCTCAGGCCAGCTTATTTTTACTTTTTATTTTGTTTTTCTTTTCTTATTCATTCTATTTTTGATAGGGGCAATACTAGGGTGCCTTGCCACCCGCGTTCCCCCCGTGTACGGGCAGAGGAAACCTGGCGTGCAAAAGCCGTCAGTCTTTCCTCGCGCCCAAGTGGTCGGGTCTGCGTACCCCTCCAGGCTCCCTGGAAGCACCTCACGGAGGTAGCTCCAGAGTGTTAGGCAGAGCCGAGCATCTGCTAGCCTTGAGCCGAAGATGCGTCCCCGAGATCTCCGCATCCCAGGACCAACGCGTCTTCAGACGGAGCAAGAGCAGGTAGGGAGACGACGTGTACCCGTCCCCTGCATCCAACTGCCGCCGGAGGAGGCGCCGGTGGGGCGATGCAGGCCGTGATCCCGGGGAAGCATCATTAATTTAGCTCCCGGCGTCGGCCTGCATTCTTAGCAACGCCCCCTCCACTGCTCTAGAAGCCGCTCCCTCTAGTGGGCCGTCTCTCCCCTCCATGCTGCCAGAGAACACTGGACGCCATTACACGTGGGGAGCAGACACGGGTGAGATCGCCTCCTTGGCTCTGCAACTCTGCAGCACTATATACCGCTCTGTTCAGCGGTATATCGCTGTCTTCTAGCGGTGTGTGCCTGCTGGCTGGCGGTGTATATCAGCTTTTAGTGGTATATACTGACTGTGCCTGCAGGTATATACTGACTGTTTGGCAGTGTATGCCGCTTTACTATTGGTATATACCAGCTCTGTATAGCAGTCCCTTTTTAATACTGCTACTAGCTCCTCACCCACAGTAGTGTAATACTGCTAGAGGCTCACAGTATAATTGTACGTTTGTTGCTGACATGCGTAAAAACCGCAAGGGTGATAAAGCTTCCCAGGCATCCTCTATGGACCGGTACTATGCTTGTACCACCTGTGGAAGCTTGTTTCCAAATGGTCGAAGCTATCCACTATGCCGGGGCTGCGATGCCCCTACTACAATATCACAACAGACGTTGCCGGACCAGGGGGTCGTGCAATCTGTGGGTTCGGCCCCGGCCGCCATTCAGGCAGCACCCCCGTCTGATGAGGCTATCCCTGCATGGGCTCTTCTGATGTCTAAAAGGTTAGATGACCTGACCGCTCAGATATCCCAGCCTTCCACAGGCTCCCACAGCCTCCCCCCGGCTCAGCTCCCCCAGAGAAGCCCGCCTTCGTCTGGGGTATCATCCCCAGTACGTAAAAAGGCTGTCTCCAAAAGGCGCCATTGCGACCGCTCCGCCTCGTCTGACTCACACGATGGTCAGTCTGACTCAGACTCCGTGACCTTTAGTAGTCACGATTCCTGAGACTCTGACTCTGATTCAGATGTCCCTTCTGAGTCTAGGCATATGGAAGACACTTTAATAGCGGCTGTCAATCACTCTCTGTCGATTTCTGATCAGCCCTCGGACCCGACTTCTCAGTCGGCAATCAAGCGAGCCAAGAAGCCTCCTAAGTCCTTTGCCCAGGATCCGATTTTTCATCAAATCATATCTAAACGGTGGGATCACCCTGATAGGAGGTTTAACAAAAAATCCTGCTCTTCATTCGCTTATCCCTTTCCTCCGGAAATGGTTAAGCCCTGGTTGGTACCCCCCGTTGTGGATCCGCCAGTATCCAGACTGGCTAAACACACGGTTATGTCTGTTTCAGACAACGCGTCTCTCAAGGACTCGTCCGACCGCGCAGTTGAGGCTGCGGTCAAATCTATTTTCCAGGCTTCGGGCTCCTCTCTGCGCCCCCTGTTTGCCATGACATGGGTGGCAAAAGCTATGAGCGTGTGGAGTAGGAACCTCCGCAAGTTGCTTCGCCCTTGCAATATTCCTCCGGAGGCTCTTGAGATTCTTGATTTGTTCTCTCTCGCCTCTAATTATTTGCTTCACGGCTCCCTAGATGCAGCTAGCTGGTCAGCCCTAACGGCAGCCAATGCTGTCTTCGCCCGCAGGGTTCTGTGGCTAAAAATATGGAATGCGGACAGTGCCTCCAAGAAGTTCCTGTCCACACTTCCCTTCCAGGGTCTTCGTCTATTTGGTGAATCCCTGGACAAGCTCATATCTGAGGCGACAGGTGGTAAAAGTACCATTCTACCACAAAAGCGACCTGTAGCCAGAAATTTCAAAAAGTCTTCTTGGCGCAGGCAGTCCTTTCGGTCTGCCCCACAAAAACCATCGGCCCACGGACCGTCACAACACTCAGATCGAGGATCCGGTCCCTCAAGGGGCTCTTCTTGGCGTTCCTACTCCAAGCAACCTAAACCCAAAGGACCTCGCACTGTACAGGCCCCCTCAGCATGACGCCAGGTATCCCGCAGATCCGACTCCTGTGGGAGGGCGGCTTCTGCTTTTCCGGGATATCTGGCTAGACCACACTCACGATGCTTGGATTCGAGAAATCGTCACCTCAGGTTACAAGATCGATTTCTTTTCCCTGCCGGACAACAGGTTTCTGCGTTCTCGTCTTCCAAAGTCTGAAACACAAAGCCAGGCCTTATTTCAGGCCATAGTCTCTTTACAGAAAGCAAACGTTATCATTCCAGTAACCCTGGAACAGCGCGGCAAAGGTTTCTATTCAAACCTTTTTGTCATTGCCAAAAAAGATGGCTCTGTCCGCCCTATCTTGGACCTCAAACGGCTAAACAAATTCGTACGGATTCAAACTTTCCGAATGGAATCATTGAGAGCAGTACTAGCCGCCATGGAACCTGGAGAATTCCTAGCTTCCATAGACGTTCAAGATGCTTATTTACACATCCCCATATGTGTCTCTCATCAACGGTTCCTTCGCTTTGCCGTAGGACACCGTCACTTCCAATTCAGGGCCCTCCCCTTTGGGCTGGCCACTGCGCCTCGGGTCTTCACAAAGGTCATGGCGGCCGTCATGTCCATTTTACACCCCAGAGGCATCCTGGTTGTTCCCTATTTGGAACTTCTTGTCAAAGGGAGCTCTCCTCACGTTTGCTCAGAAAGCGTGCAGATTTGCCTAGACACGCTGTCAAGGCTAGGGTGGCTTATCAACTTCAACAAGTCATCCCTAATTCCTCATCAGCGCATCACCTTTCTAGGTATGCTGATAGACACGGCCCAGTCCCGGGTTTTTCTTCTAGAAGACAATAAGTCTTCCCTGATCCGGGCCGCTCAATCCCTCCGCTCTCGCCGTCACACATCCCTTCGGAATGGAATGAGAGTGTTAGGCAAGATGGTGGCGGTCATAGAAGCCGTGTCCTTTGCCCAATTCCATCTGCGCCCTCTACAACTGCATCTTCTATCCTCCTGGGACAAGAATCCAGCTTCCCTGGACCGGTCAGTCCGCCTATCTCGGGTTGCGCTCAGCTCCCTCGTCTGGTGGACTCAAGCCTCATCCCTATCTCAAGGGAAGTCCTTCCGCCCGGTCCACTGGCAAGTAGTCACGACGGATGCCAGCCTGATAGGCTGGGGGGCGGTGTTTCTCCACCACACTGTTCACGGACGCTGGTCTCCTTCCGAGCGCTCCCTGCACATCAATGTTCTGGAGATCAGAGACATATTTTTGGCCCTTCAGAATTTTCAACCCCTACTATTGGGCCTCCCTGTTCAGATCCAGTCAGACAATGCCACGGCCGTGGATTACATCAACCGTCAGGGAGGAACTCGCAGCAAGGCAGCGATGGGGGAGGTATCCAGGATTCTTCTTTGGGCAGAGAAGCACATCCCCATTATTTCAGCCGTCCATATCCCAGGGGTAGACAACTGGGCCGCAGATTTTCTCAGCAGGCAAGGGCTAGCGGCAGGGGAATGGTCCCTCCACGAAGAAGTGTTCCATCAGATCACTCTTCGCTGGGGACTCCCGGATGTGGACCTCATGCCGTCTCGAATGAATGCCAAAATACGTCCCTTCATATCTCGGTCGAGAGACCCGCTAGCGCTCGGCTCCAACGCCCTAGTCTTTCCATGGTCACAGTTTCGCCTGCCCTACATCTTCCCTCCGTTTCCTCTCATTCCGAGAGTAATCAAGAAAATCAAAGCGGAGGGAATCCCGGTGATCCTCGTGGCCCCGGACTGGCCCAGGAGAGCCTGGTACCCAGAGCTCCTCCAACTTCTCAGCGACAGTCCCTGGCGTCTTCCCGACCGCCTGGATCTTCTGTCGCAAGGTCCAATATTCCACCAGAATACAGCACAGCTGCATTTGACGGCGTGGCGCTTGAGTCCCTGATTCTAGCCAAATCGGGTCTTTCTTCCAGGGTAGTTCATACCATGCTTAATGCTCGGAAGCCTTCCTCCACCAGCATTTACCACAGGACCTGGAAGACCTATCTTTCCTGGTGTGACCGTCATAATTGGTCGCCCCTGACCTTTTCAATCCCTACTGTTCTTGCTTTTCTGCAAGACGGTCTGGACTCGGGTCTTGCTCTCAGTACCCTTAAAGGACAAGTTTCTGCCTTTTCGTTTTTTTTCCAGAAGCAGCTGGCTTCTCGCCCTCAGGTCCGTACCTTTCTTCAAGGGGTAGCGCATTTGGTCCCTCCTTATCGCCACCCCTTAGATCCCTGGGATCTGAATCTGGTTCTGGGAGCTCTTCAGCTTCCTCCTTTCGAACCTCTGAGAGAAATCTCTCTTCAGCGACTATCTTGGAAAGTGGCCTTTTTAGTCGCTATTACCTCTATCAGGCGAGTGTCCGAACTGGCAGCTCTTTCCTGTCGCTCACCTTATCTGGTATTCCATCATGATAAGGTGGTCCTTCGGCCTTCCCTCGCCTTCCTTCCGAAGGTCGTATCCTCTTTCCACCTGAACAAGGACATTGTGTTGCCGTCATTCTGCCCAGCCCCGGTCCACTCCTTTGAAAAAGCCCTTCACACTCTCGATCTTGTCAGGGCTCTGCGGACCTACATTTCCAGAACAGCGCCGTTGCGCAAGTCCGATGCCCTTGTAACGCCCTGGCAAAGCCAGGTTGTCACAGAAAGAGTTAATTCTCCTTGGTAATCTGATCCCACACCGATGCAGCAGGACAAACCACAGCCCCCAGGGTAAGAGAAAAGCAGAGCAGAGGGGAGGGGCTGGAGCAGAGTGTTTGGAGAGACAGAGAGAAGAGAAGCCTGGAGTTGTAGCTCCCAGGCTGAAAAGTGAAGTGTGCTCCGAGAGGGCCGGGACAGGCTGTGAGTGAGGAAGGGGCCAGAGGTAGCCGGGCAGGGTAGTGGCCCCCCGGTACCTGGGTGACCCGGATCACTGCAGGGGAGTGTATTCCCCATTCCCGGCTGAGGAGAAGGAGGAAGAGAGTGGAGAGAAAGGCACCTGGCTGCAGGGAAAGAACAACAGGAGCTGCTGCACCGTGTGTGGGACACTAACACCCCGTACCGAAGGCTGCAGACACCGGCAATTCCTAGTTTACCAGTGACTCTGCGTGGAATACTTGTGAGTACGCCCGTGCCCTCGGGCACCGCACCGCAGCACTGCGCCCTGCTCCCTGCTTACCCCATCACCGGGCCCCGGGACAACCAACCCCCTACCCACGGAGGGGAGAAATAACAACTAAGCTGCTCCCTGTCACCGCTCCCGGGATCCCCATAAAGAGCAGCGGTGGTGTCCACAATCACCACAACCGTGGGTGGCGTCACGGACAATCTCCCTTACCAAATCCCCTTTTACTGTGGAGCCTGGGATCACAGACCGGGTCACGCCACCGTGATACCCACAGAAGTGACCCCGTGGCCCGGATCTGAGTACCCCCTGGTCCCCGGGTGACACATTTGGCGTCACGAACAGGATCGAACCCATCCAGTTTCCTGGAGGAAGTGCGCCTTATTCTGGACTGTCAGCGGTGATCCGCTGCAAAAATTTTGAAAGTCGCCATCTTTGCCGCCATTTTGGGCGCGAAAATTTCCCGCCCAGCGCCTTCTTCCCCAAGCGGTGGGCGCGAAAAAGAGGCTCCGCCCCCTCAGAACGCGGGCGGAAGTGAAGCTCCGGAGGACCGGAAGCGAAAGAGAAACTTTAAAAGTTGCTAGAAGGACTGCTCCCGAGTACCAAGGGGGAGCAGTAGGAAGGAACTGCAGTTCATGTGACCGGGACTGTAAAGGCAGGGACGCCAGGACTTTGCCTAATTCCGTTCCTGGACAAGCAGTAGCCGCGACCCCGATGACATCTTACCCGGCTCCGGCAGTCCGCTCAGCCGCCACGGTGATGACGTCGGCTCCGGCAGTCCGCCCGGCCGCAACGGAGGTGGCACCCGATTGGAAGTCTGCCCCATATGTGGCGCCAGCCGCGCCCAGGTACCCCGTCACGGCTGTGGAGCAGCCGGAGTGCACCTGCAGAGAGGAGGAGCAGGCCAGTGAGAGATGGAGCCCTCGGCAGTTAGCGAGGCCGGTTGTAGCCGGCGCCGAGGGCATCCAGGTGGGCCTGGCTTCTGAGCAGGAGGCAGAGCACGGAACCCGTGCCCCGTACTGGGAGTGGCGGCAGCAGCAGTGGTAGCGGAGCATGGACGGCTACCCACAAGTTAAAAAGTTGACTGTTTTATGGACTGTCACCCCTGTTGAACGCCCTCAGGTTCAGGAGGAGGCCATCTGCTCCGCAGGTGCGGGGTGGCAGAACAGGTTAAAGTTTTAGAAAACGTACCTCCCGATGTGGGAAGATGTATGATTGTAATGTGTTTATTTATCCTTTTTCCAGTTTTTATAAATGTTGGTGCCTAGACGGCCCGAGGACGGGCCGTGTTTTACCAAGGGGGTGTGTGACGCCCTGGCAAAGCCAGGTTGTCACAGAAAGAGTTAATCCTCCTTGGTAATCTGATCCCACACCGATGCAGCAGGACAAACCACAGCCCCCAGGGTAAGAGAAAAGCAGAGCAGAGGGGAGGGGCTGGAGCAGAGTGTTTGGAGAGACAGAGAGAAGAGAAGCATGGAGTTGTAGCTCCCAGGCTGAAAAGTGAAGCGTGCTCCGAGAGGGCCGGGACAGGCTGTGAGTGAGGAAGGGGCCAGAGGTAGCCGGGCAGGGTAGTGGCCCCCGGTACCTGGGTGACCCGGATCACTGCAGGGGAGTGTATTCCCCGTTCCCGGCTGAGGAGAAGGAGGAAGAGAGTGGAGAGAAAGGCACCTGGCTGCAGGGGTAGAACAACAGGAGCTGCTGCACCGTGTGTGGGACACTAACACCCCGTACCGAAGGCTGCGGACACCGGCAATTCCTATTTTACCAGTGACTCTGTGTGGAATACTTGTGAGTACGCCCGTGCCCTCGGGCACCACACCGCAGCACTGCGCCCTGCTCCCTGCTTACCCCATCACCGGGCCCCGGGACAACCAACCCCCTACCCACGGAGGGGAGAAATAACAACTAAGCTGCTCCCTGTCACCGCTCCCGGGATCCCCATAAAGAGCAGCGGTGGTGTCCACAATCACCTCAACCGTGGGTGGCGTCACGGACAATCTCCCTTACCAAATCCCCTTTTACTGTGGAGCCTGGGATCACAGACCGGGTCACGCCACCGTGATACCCACAGAAGTGACCCCGTGGCCCGGATCTGAGTACCCCCTGGTCCCCGGGCGACACATTCTCTTCGTCCTCCCAGTAGGACACAAAAAGGGCAACCCGGCGTCTAAATCCACGATTTCTTGATGGATCAGGACTGCCATCTGTGAGGCATACAAAGCACGAGGTGCCATTCCTTCTCAATCTGTGTGGGCCCACTCTACACGAGCAGTGGGTGCCTCCTGGGCTATCCGCCATCAGGCTTCGGCGGCCCAACTTTGCAAGGCCGCTACCTGGTCCAGTGTGCACACGTTCACAAAATTCTACAGAGTGCATACGCATGCCTCCGCGGATGCTGCTCTTGGAAGACAAGTCCTTCAGGCGGCAGTGGCCCATTTATAAGTGGCCACTGCTCAGTTCTTGACAGTGTTTTGATATGAGTTCACTGCAGTTGCAGTTGTTAGTCAGCTATTAGTCTGATGCTATACACTGTTAATAGTTCAGTTCCCACCCAGGGACTGCTTTTGGACGTCCCACTGTCTGTGTCCCCCAATGAAAAGGCGAGAAAGGAAAGGACATTTTTGTGTACTCACCGTAAAATGTCTTTCTTGGAGCCTTTCATTGGGGGACACAGCTCCCGCCCTTGTGGTTTTGGTTATCCTTTTCCTACTGCTTTTACACCAAACTGAGCTAGTTCCCGCCTAGCTGGGGTTATATGCTGTGGGAGGAGGAGCTAACTCTTTTTTAAACCTAGTGTCAAGCCTCCCCTGGAGACACCATATAACCCACTGTCTGTGTCCCCCAATGAAAGGCTCCAAGAAAGACATTTTATGGTGAGTACACAAAAATGTCCTTTTTGGGGGGGCAAGAAACTCCTGCATACAGTCCTGGATGGAATATGCTGAGCCTTGTCGTTCTGCAGCTGCTGTCTGCTCTCCTGAATACACTAGTGAATGGAGCATGCTGAGCCTTGTAGTTCTGCTCCCCCTGCCTCTCCCTCCAGCATACAGTACTGGATGGATGATGCTGAGCCTTGTAGTTCTGCAGCTGCTATTTGCTCTCCTCCATACAGACAGACAGCAGACAGCAGCTGCAGAACTACAAGGCTCAGCATACTCCATCCAGGACTGTATGCAGGATTGCACCAGGGCAATTCGGGATCAGCGGGGTAGAGTCCCGGAACTGTCACATCTAATGGATGCGGCAATTCCAGGCGGCTGCTTGGTGATATTGTAAGGGTGGTGGGCTCCCCATAACGTGGCGCTCTCCATCCTGACAATACCAGCCTCCAGCCGTGTGGCTTTATCCTGGCTGGTATCAAAATTGATGGGAACTGCCTTTTTTTTTTTTAATTAATTCTTTATTTTACTGCACGATATAGACCCGCCCACCAGCGGATGTGATTGGTTGTAGTGAGACAGCTGTCACTCATCGTGGGGGCGTGTCTGACTGCAACCAATCATGGGCGCCGGTGGGCGGGGAAGACACGGAATACCTGATTGAATAATGAAGCAGCAGCCATTTTCAAAAGAGGAAAAGCCGCCAGGGATTTGTGACAGCCGTGCAACAAGGCGCCCGTGATTGGTGAGTAGGAAAGATGGATTGTGCTGGGGACGCAGGACGCATGCAGATACGCAACGTGCGCACGTACTTAGTGTGAAAAGCCACGCTTTTGGTGATCAAACCGTTCTCGAATGTAAGGGGCACTTTGCACACTGCGACATCGCAGGCCGATGCTGCGATGCCGAGTGCGATAGTCCCCGCCCCCGTCGCAGCAGCGATATGTGGTGATAGCTGGCGTAGCGAAAATTAACGCTACGCCAGCTTCACACACACACTCACCTGCCGTGCGACGTCCCTGTGGCCGGCGACCCGCCTCCTTGTTAAGGGGGCGGGTCGTGCGGCGTCACTGCGACGTCACACGGCAGGCGGCCAATCGGAGCGGAGGGGCGGAGATGAGCAGGATGTAAACATCCTGCCCACCTCCTTCCTTCCGCATATCCTACGGAAGCCGCGGTGACGCCGGTAGGAGATGTTCCTCGCTCCTGCGGCTTCACACACAGCGATGTGTGCTGCCGCAGGAGCGAGGAACAACATCGGACCGTCGCATCAGCGTAATTATGAATTACGCCGACGCTGCACCGATGATACGATTACGACGCTTTTGCGCTCGTTAATCGTATCATCTAGGCTTTACACACTGCGATGTCGCATGCGATGCTGGATGTGCGTAACTTTCAATTTGACCCCACCGACATCGCACCTGCGATGTCGCAGTGTGCAAAGTGCCCCTAACTCGAACTGCCGAACTTTTAGCAAATCGTTCGAGTTCGTCGAACGACTCGAACACCCCCCCAAAATCACTCGAACATGAAATTGGAGAACCATTCGACTCGGACATCGCTCAACTCTAATCATTACCAGGTTGGGGTACCTTAGTAGAGAATTTGGGGACATTAACCCCGTAACAGTGTCAACAGCAGATCCTCGCCCCATAACAGTGTGTCATGACCACATTTCTTGCTTAAAATTTTATTTTCCTATTTTCCTCCTCTAAAACCAGGGTGCGTCTTATGGTCCGGTGCATCTTATAGTCCGAAAAATACGGTACTGTATCAACATGGGCTGAAAAGCCACTCTGCCAGGAAAAAGCCATTACTCAAAAAAAACATAAGAAAGACAGATTAATGTTTGCAAATGCACAAAGGAACAAAAACAGTACATTTTGGAGACATGCCCTGTGGTCAGATGAAACTAAAATTGAACTGTTTGGCCATAATAACCATCGCTACATTTGGAGGAAAAAGGGAAAAGCTTTGAAGCCTAAGAACACCATCCCAATTGTGAAACATGGGGGTGGCAGCATCATATTGGGGGTTGTTTTGCTGTAGGAGAGACTGGTGCACTTCACAAAATAGATGGCATCATGAGGAAAGATTATGTGGCAACACAGATGCAACTTCTGAAGACATCAGCCAGGAACTTAAAGCTTGGACGGAAATGGATCTTCCAAATGGACAATGACCCGAAGCTACTGCCAAACTGGTTACAAAGTGGCTTAAGGATAACAAAGGCAATGTTATGGAGCGGCCATCACAAAGGCCTGATTGCTGATGTATGTAAAGCACTATGGAATTAATTGCGCTATATAAGTGAATAAATATTCTATATTATCTCAATCCTATTGAAAATTTATGAGCAAAGCTGAAAAGGCCGGTGTAAGCAAGGTAACCAAACATGGCTCAGTTACACCAGTTCTCACAGGAGGAATGGGCCCACATTCCTACCAACTATTGTGAGAAGCTTGTGGTAGGAGATCTAAAACTTTTGACCCAAGTTATACAATTTAAGGGCAATTTTACCAAATACTAATGAAATGTCTGTAAACTTCTGAATTTTCAAAAAGTAATAAAAATGCCTTAAAACAGAGGTCTCAAACACGCGGGCCACATGAGGCCCCTTTGGCTGCTGGCCCGCAGATCCCGTGACAATCACGGCTCTATGCTGGGGGTCGGCACCAGCAGGACTTTACTGCATTTGAATCCATTTGCGGTGCTGCGCAGAGGAGCTGTCAGCTCTATTCCAGTTGCTGCTGCCTGGCAATTACATGCAAGGAGGTGACGTCATACAGCAATGTCACTTCCTTGCATCTGATTGGCAGGCCGCAGCCATTGGTATAGTCCAGACACAGCTCCTCTGCGCGGCACCACAAATTGATTCAAATGCAGTAAAGTCCTGCCAGCGCTGACCATCAGCATAGAGCCACGATCGTCACTGGGTCTGTGGGCCGCGATCATCACAGGCTGCAACAAGCAGGTAAGGTACGTGCTCAAGATCAGGACCCGCTGCGTCCTGGACGTGGCGGGTCCTGACCTGCAGGGCTGCAAGTCTCCTCCTTAGGAGACCACAGCTGCCTGTGCCCGCGATGAGGGTTTGGAGCGCTGCGGTCTCCTCGCTGTGTTTTGCCTAGGGAGGACACTTCTGACTCCGCAGCATAAATTTACATGCTGCGGCCTCTGCAAGCCGCACCGCAGGTCCATTTTCACTGCTGGCCGTACACGCACAGCAGGCATAGGGTTTTTAGAAATCCTATCCACTATGCTTGTACTGTACATAGCAGGGTTTTGGACGCAGCTGAAGCATGCTGCATCCAAAACTCTGCAAATACTGATCGTGGGCTCGGAGCCTGATAAGAGGGAACAGAGGAAAGGTGAGGAGATTTTATTTTTTTTGCGTATTATTAAACAATGGGCAGAATACTATAGGGATGGCCACAATACTACAGAGCACAATACTACAAGGATGGGCAGAATACTACAGGGATGGCCACAATACTACAGAGCAGAATACTACAAGGATGAGCAGAATACTACAGGGATGGCCACAATACTACAGGGATGGCCACAATACTACAGAACACAATACTACAAAGATAAGCTGAATATTACAGGGCACAATACTACAGGGATGGCCACAATACTACAGAGCACAATACTACAAAGATAAGCTGAATATTACAGGGCACAATACTACAGGGATGGCCACAATACTACAGAGCACAATACTACAAAGATAAGCTGAATATTACAGGGCACAATACTACAAGGATGGCTACAATACTACAGAGCACAATACTACAGGGATGGCCACAATACTACAAGGATGGGCACAATACTACAGGGTACAATTACAAGGATGGGCACAATACTACAGAGCACAATACTACAAGGATGGGCACAATACTACAGGGATGGCCACAATACTACAAGGATGGGCACAATACTACAAGGTACAAGGATGGGCACAATATTACTGGGCACAATACTACAGGGCACAAGGATGGGCACAATACTACAGGGTACTATACTACTGAGCACATACCAGAAGGATGGGCAGAATACTACTGGGCACAATACCACAAGCATGAGCACCTTACTACAGGGGACACGGATGGTGACATTACTGCAACCATGGGCACATTACTACAAGATGTTGGCTAAGATTACTATATGAAGAAGGTGATAAAATGTAAAAAAAAAATTCAAATAAACGTAAGGCATATACTAGGTAAAAGATACAGTCGACTTGGAGTATCGGACACCAGAAGTGAGTGGGCGTGACCTGCCAGAATTAGTAGGCTGGAGCGGAGATAGTGGGCATGACCGACCGCCGGACTTAGCTAACATTTTTTAAGTCCATGTAGTCTTGGAGTTCTCAAAATAGAAGTGGGACTCTGGGGCCAAGCCACCTCCTGCTTAATGAAAGCTTGTCATGGGTTGCATGCCAGGCTATGCCCACCAAGACGAGCATCACACCGACCAACTAAGTCGCAAGTATTCCACTTTATGCAAGGGGGGCTTCGCGCCCCCCCCCAACCCTACCCCCCCGGCTGCATCACCCATACCACTGTTTCTATTGTATAGAACTCCATGACTATGTGGACTTAAAAATTGTTTATTAAGTCCGGCCGGTCATGCCCACTATCTCTGCTCCCGTCCACTGTTTCCGGTTGGTCACGTCCACTCACTTCCAGTCCCTGAGACTAGAGGTATGTAAAAAATACAGTGACTTTTCTGTGCAGATTTAATAAATGGAAAATTTGCTGCTTATTACCTCACAGTATATTTATAGTCATATTATACGGTTACTGTAGCATCTTTTATTGCATCATCATAATGGTCTGCTCTGCAGCACACATTCCTCTATGGTGGAGGAATTAATTTTATACTAAAGGCTCCCATACACATTAGAGTAAAATTTGCCGATATTGGTTGGAATAATCAATAGTTTAACTCCTTCACGACCATTGATGTAACTATACATCATGAGAGGGAAGTTGTTCTTGACCAAGAACATATAGGTATGTCATGGCGATTGCTGGGGGTGAACGAGCTGTGCCTGGCGCAATTGCCAGGGACTCTGGTTTTCCAACAGCCGAGCTCCGCCCCCCACAGCTAGAGATAGTGCCTGCACCGTCCTTGGCTGTTTAAACTCATAAATGCCGCAAACGATATAGTGGCATTTAGGGGTTTGGGGAGGGATTGTTTTCCCTCTCCCATCTGATGAGTGCCCCCGCAATGTAATTGTGAGGGCCTGATTGTCGCCATGGTGACCTGAGATCGTCATAACGACCTCCGGGTGACCAGACTATGGAAAACCTCAGTGATCATGCCTGCAGCATAATCCCTGAAGCTTCTCACAGTGCAGCGGTGATACCTGCAGTGTACAGCAATGATCTGTCATTGCAATACAGTGCATCTGCGATCAGAGCAGTGAAAGTAAAAAGTAAAAAAAAAAGTTAAAATATATATAATAAAACAAAAACAGAAATAAAAACAAATCAACATTTTTTTTTCTCCCAATATATAGTTTTTTGTATTTTTTCCTTCCCATGACAGCACCAAACATGAGAGAGTGTATCCAACCCCAGGAACAGGAAACCTTTCTAAAAATAAAAGGGGCGGCACCTCTCCAAATCCCCAGTGTGGTTTCCTGTTCCTGGAAGAGGATACCGGAGTTTATTTGGGAAAACTTCTCCTGAGGATTGGCTCTCGGCGGGCCAGGAGGTCCTGGGGATCCAGGTGTCACAGGGGCTGCACTGGTCACATGAGGCGGTTCCCTTCCCCCATGCCTGACATCGCATGAACTAGGAGGTTCCCTGGGCCCCAATTGGCCTGCCAGTTCCAGGGGTTGCTGAGAAGGTTTTGGGTCCTGGCCAGGGTCTGTCTCTATGTGCGGCATCTGGAGCAGTGACACTGCGGACACTTCACGATTCAGAAAGCAGAGCCGCATTCGCCATCACACCCCAGGGAGAGCTTACAGCAAACTTCTTGGCCGATGCCTCGTTAGATGAGGTAAGGTCCGATGCCTCGGTAGATGGGGTAAGGTTAGCCGCTTGTGCTTGTACCCTTTCCAACTCCAGTAGGCGTGTGTTATGGCTAAAGAACTGGAATGCTGATTTTCAGTCCAAAGTGAAAGTATGCGCAGTACCATGCCAAGGAGACTCTGTTTGGATCAGCCCAAGACGACATCCTAGAGAAGGCAGGAGACAAGAAACGTGTGTGTTCCCCCTCTGGATACAGGTTCAGAGATTCCTTTCAGACCTCAGGGAGGAAGGTAGGGCCAAAAGGAGAGCAATATTAGGGGGTGCCCTTGGGGAAGAGATAAGGTCCAAAACAAGGGTTTTTTGTTCAACAGACCCTCCTATAAGGGATTTCCCAAGGGGCAATGACACCAGGTCTCTGGTGGGAGGAAGACTGAAGCAAGTTTATCCCCAGTGGGCTGATGTTCCTGCCTCTGCTCTGTTTGGATGTTAAAAACCATATCCCTTGGTCTAAGGCTAACTTTTTCTTCCCTCCCGCCTCAATGAGTAATAACTTCCCGAGTAGCCCCAAAAATCAGAGGGTTCTAGAGTAGGAAGTCCTTTCATTATTAGGGAAAAAGGTATTGATCAGGGTGCCGGAGTTAGAAATGGGAACCGGGTTTTACTTCAACCTATTTCTAATAAAAAACACCCGATGAGTCCTTCATGACCATCTTCAATCTAAGATCTCTGAATTACTACATGGAAGTGGAAAGATTTATGATGGAGACCCTCAACTCAGCAGTGGGACTACTTTTGTTAGATGGCATTAATAGACCTGACGGACGCATACTACTATGTCCTGATCCACAAAGACCTCCAAAAATATGAGGCTGGCAGTGAGAATCGAGGTGAAATTGACTCACTTCAATACCAGTGCTTCCCATTTAACATTTCAATAGCTCCAAGAGTATTCACCAAAATTGTGGTGGAGATGGCATCCTATTTAAAAAAAAAAAAAAAAAAAAAAGAGACATTTTAATAGTCCCATACCTTGACAAATTTTTGGTTGTGGGTAGGTCAGAAAGGGATTGTTCAGCAGCCGTCAGTCCTCAGTCCTCTCAGAACTAGGATGGTTGATAAGTGAGGCAAAGTCAAGGAAAGACCCTGCTCAGATTCAGTTATTTTTGGGCATCAGTTTGGACTCAGTGGGGCAGTATTGCTTTCTCTCACTGGAAAAAATATTAAAAATAAAACAGAAAATGCTATCAGCTCAAAGGTGGTCAGAAATGTTACTAAGACTAGCAATGTCTTTATTAGGGTCCCTAACGTCTATGATACCCGCGATCTAGTGGCCTCAGTTCCACACAAGAAGCATTCAGGGACAGGTTTTCTCCATTCAGAGCTGGACTTAGAACACACGTTCCAGCTATCACAAAAAGTCCTAAGATCACTGGATTGGTGACGGGACAAACTGAATCTGGGGAAAAGGGTTCCTGGGAACGCTGAAGAGCCGGTAGTTATCACCGCAAACGTCAGTCCGGTGGGTAAAGGAGCCCGATAAAGGGCCACTACTTTGATATTCAGAAATGTTTCCTGTTGCGCATACACTCTCTCACATATGGTGCTGTCATGGTCTGGAAAATCCAGTTACTGGTAACTAATTATCATATATTTTTTTTTTTACACAAATATATTTGGTACTGCGGAATCCCTAACAACCTGCTCTATAAAACTGTCACACTAGTTAACTCCTTCAGTGAACCCCGTAAAAAAAAAATATTAAAAAGCATAGCAAAACTGTCTTTTCATTATACAGCTGACAAAAAAGTGGTATAAAACGTGATTGAAAAGTCACATACAGCTCCAGCCGCCAAAAAAAGCTATAGCTCTCAGAATACAGCAATGCAAAAACTGTTTTTCTTTTTCTATCAAATAGTTTTTATTTTTATGGTGTTAAAGCGACAAAACATAACAAAAAAAAAACTATATAAATGTGGTATCACTGTAATTGCACTCACTCGAAAAATAAAGTTGTCTTATCGCTTTAACTGCACTGTGAACAGCGTAAAAAAACCCAATTCCTTTATTGCTGTTTCTTCTTGATTCTGCCTCACAAAAAGTGGCATAGAAAGCGATCAAAAAATATTATGTAGCCCAAAATGGTAGCAATAAAAATTCCAACTCCTCTCGCAAAAAACAAGCCTTCACATGACTCTTGGCAGAAAACTAAAAAACTATAATTTTCACAATTCAGTAATGTGATAGTAGCCAAACCTAAAATAACTACTGTATTTTTCGGATTATAAGACGCACTTTTCCTCTCAAAAATTTGGGAGGAAAATGAGGGGTGCATCTTAAAATCCGAATGTAGCTGCCGGTCCTGGTCAGTACGGCTCTGTTGTGTGCATCAGGCGGCGCCACTCTGTTCGGCTCGGCGCGTGGCTGCTCTGTTCTGCTCGGCATGCGGCTGCTCTGGTCTGCTAGGCTCGGCGCGCGGCTGCTCTGGTCTGCTCGGCGCGTGGCTGCTCTGGTCTGCTCGGCGCGCGGCTGCTCTGCTCTGTACACAGCTGCTCTGTTCTGCACGGTGCGTGGCTGCTCTGGTCTGCTCGGCTCGGTGCGCGGCTGCTCTGGTCTGCTCGGCTCGGAGAGCGGATGCTCTGGTCTGCTCGGCGCGCGGCTGCTCTGGTCTGCTCGGCGCGCGGGTGCTCTGTGCAGCAGGCGGTCATTCTGTAGATGTTCGTGGTCAGGGATTCAAATAATTGCACCTAGAGTCAGCGCCTGCGCAGATGGAGCTCTCAGCTCAAGCTGTCATCTGCGCATGCGCCGACTCTCGCTGCCATTATTTGAAGCCCTCACCGTGGACTGCCGACATCTTCAGAATGCCCCCCTGCACAGAGCAGAGCGGTATCACCGGCCCCGCACAGAGCAGAGACCGCAGTGAGTTTCTGGGCCTCCCTCTGTACCATTGTCAGCATCACAGTACTCCAGTACCGCCCCTGCCTTCTGTGACTCCCGCTCCGCTGCTGCCCCCTCTCCCTGGTAAGACACCACCAGATTATATAATGGACCCCAATTTTTTTTTCACCTTTTTTTTTCTCCAAATTTGGGGTGCGCCTTATATTCTGGTGCGTCTTATAAAACGAAAAATACGGTATATAAATTTGAGATCGCTGTAATCCTTCTGAGCAGAGGAATAAAATAAATAAAACCAATTTCAACTGCTATTGGTTTGTTCATTCTTCCTCTCAAAGGCGCAGCTCATGTTTATCCTGATCTCTACGCTGAGCGCTTACACCAGGGATTACATGTAAATGTACGTGCCCATGATCAGGAATAGCTGCGTTTTGGAGGCATCGTATATTCGGTGCATCCAAAATGCTGCACTGTGCACTACAAACACAGTGGATGGAAATTATAGCAGTCCCATGCTCACTGTGCTTTTTTCCTCAGCGTAAAGTAACATGCAGCTCAGCTTCCATATATGACCTGCCTATAATAAGTCAAAGTCCTCCTAAATATTTCATAAATGATCAAATACAATTCACACCAATTTTAACCAAATAAATTGAAAAAACCTGAATGCTAAATATTAATGAATACTACCTATGCAAATATATAGCAAAAATTCAATATACCTTAGAATCTTCCACAATAAATGGTTAACAGACCCCAAATATAAAAAGTATGGAGATTGTCGCTGCTGGTGACTCCCAGGCTGTGGAGGAGAGAAGCCGCCAGACACTGCCGCGTACAGGCCGGAGCCGCGCACCGAGTGGCCGAGGAGGAGGAGCCAGGCGCTGGCTGGATGGAAGAGCCGCTCCGAAAAGGCGTCCCCTCCATACCATCCTACTGACTGCACCTGGAAGCCCCTTCATTAAAGAGGGTGCAGGACAGGGGGTATGATCCGTGAGAGGGCCCCCGGGAAGAGTCCGGACGAGATGTATGTTCAGCAGAAGGTGCGGGTCTTACTCATGCTGCGGAAGATGGGCTC
This sequence comes from Anomaloglossus baeobatrachus, assembly GCF_048569485.1. Classification (NCBI taxonomy): domain Eukaryota; kingdom Metazoa; phylum Chordata; class Amphibia; order Anura; family Aromobatidae; genus Anomaloglossus; species Anomaloglossus baeobatrachus. The sequence goes on along the minus strand of NW_027442103.1, from coordinate 171,562 downwards.
TAACTTGACTCCCAGTGAAAAGGCGTATAGGGCTCTGCCAATGTGACATGGCACCTGCAAAACACTCAAACTAAATCTGAACTGAAATATGGCGCTCCTTTTTTTCTTCACTTTGCACCAGTGGTGTACCGCCAATGTAGGCAGACCATGCGGCCTATATGGGGCCTATGAGTCAGGGGAGCTGGTGCTAGAGGCAGCATCGGGCCCCCCTCGCTTGTGGGGGTCATTGCCCATTATCGCACAAAACCATGATGAGAGAGGGAGTGGAGCGGTCCTTTCCCTCCTTCATCATTTTCTCCCTGTGCCTATGATCAACATCTCAGTTCAGCAGAGCGCGGTAATATCACTACTGCGCGCCGCTGTGCTGAGACATGCAGAGCGCAGGACTCTGATCGGAGCAGTGGGGAATGAGGAGAGGTGAGTACTTGTTTATTTTTTTCTTTAATCAGTGAGTGCACGATTACCAGAGGTCTATGGGGGTGCATTAAACATTATGTGGGCTTCATAATACAATATGAAGGACTATGGTGGATACCTTATTCATGGACTGTGGGGTGCATTGAAAGGTAAGGTGGCTGTGTAATACAATATGAACGACTATGGGGGCTGCATTATAATATATAAAGGACTATGGGGAGTGTATTATACAGTAATGCATAGAGGACTATGTGGGAATTATAATACATGAAGGATTATGGGGGTGTATAATAATATATGGAGGACTATGGGGCGTGCATTATGTGACGCCCTGGCAAAACCAGGTAGTCACAAAAGAGTTAATCCACCTTGACACCAACACAGTCCCCACACAGATATACAGTACACCAGCCAATCAGACCCTACTCACCCCCTCCCCAGGAAAATGGGAGGGGGCGAGAGGAGCTTAGGAAGTGCAGAGAGGAGTTAAGTTTCAGTTTGTGCTGTAATCAGTGAAGAGCTGACAGGAAGGAGTTGCAGCTCCCTGGAGAAGGTGGTAGTTGGGGTTGGAGCCCTGGACTACCGGACTAGGTGGCAGTGAGGGCCACAGGCGACGGAGATCCAGTCGCAGGGAACCTGAGGCCGACCGGGACAGGGTTGTAGCCCGCCGGTGCCGAGAAAGGGGATCCGGTCCGGAGGCCGCTCAAGCGGACTAGTCCAGGCAAGAAAGAGACAGACAGAGAGTTTGGAAGGAAGGGCCCCTGGTTGTATATCTGGGTGTGGGACCCGAAGACACCCACCAAAGGTGACCGGCCATTGGCAATTTGGTTTACAATACAGACTGTGTGTGGTTACTGACTGTCCAAATCATCAGCAGCTCATGCAGCACCACGACAACCGAACTGTGAGTTTCCTGCTCCCTGAAAACCCTCACAATACTCTGGGCCCCGGGACTACACCTCCCCTACCCGTGGAGGGGATTCCACCTTGCTGCCCCGCTCCATCAGTCCCGGGCACTCACATACAAGGCAGCGGCGGTATCACCAACCTTCACCGCAACCCACGGGTGGCGTCACAGACAACTCCCCTGTAAATATTCCCTTTTCAATCGTGAGTGACAGACGGCTGCGCGAGCCCCGGATCCGGCTGCCACTCGAGCCACAGCCACCACCCGGATCCGAGTGCGGCCCGCCGGTTGTGATCTGTCTCTTGCCCGCGACACATTATACAGCAATACATGGAGGGTTATAGGGTGGGATTAAAGTATATGGCGGACTATGGGGGCTGCATTATAATATATGGAGGACTATGGGGGCTACCTTATACATGGACTATGGGGGTGCATTATAAAACATGGAAGACTGGGGGCTGCATTATAATACATGCTGGGCTATTTCGCTGCATTATAGAAAGAAAGAGAAAAAGCGATCAGGGAGCCCAATTATACAAAGAACAATCAATTTCATCAAAAATAGATTTTTATTGAGAATAAATATTGAATATTAATTATCTATCAAATACACAAGTGCTTGTTTGACAACTCTATATGCATCAACAATATACATGTAACGGAACCGTATCATGAAAAATATATATTCTAGAATGGATAAAATTATCATACATAAGTCAAAGATATATAATCCTTGAAGCTATAGAATATAAATTGAAACAAATATATATAGTAACAGAAATATCTGTAGATCAACAGGGATCACTTTTGCTGCACCAAGGTGTACTGCAACTCTAGTGCTTCAAGTAATATCAAACCCAGAATCGCTGGACATAGGAATGTAGCAGATATCGTTACAGACCACCAGGGGTCACTCTTGCTACACCACAGTCATATCTACCCTACTATTCACAATTACCCAATATTGGTTATTAAGTCAGTTAGGGATATGCCCATATAAACCCATAATGGTGAATTACCAATCAGAATTGTAAATACAGGATTGTTACTACATACATATACCCAAATAAACGGTTACTGTTAGAAAAGTGTGACACCCGACACGTGTTTCGGTTTCTTCGTCAGGGGGCGTGCCCAATCGACCGGAGAGGTTTAAATACAGCCCACCTCCAATCACCGCACATTACCATTAGTGACGCGCGCACCATCATTGCAACTCATCGACGCGAGGTCGTCCGCCGCGTCACAGATCATCTGACCCAGGGAAACATGTGACTCAAGTACAGAGGAGCCGTGGAGACACAGCGAGCTGAACAAGCGCCGATAACCTATGACAGCCGCGCGTTCAGGTGTGGGGCAAAATTAGAATTTATATCATGAATGCAAATTTAGGATTTAAATAGAGAGATTTTTGCAAACACATTATTTGTCAAGAGATACAAGTAAATCTATGTAGCCAGACAGCAATAAATAAAGAAGAGGGAATTCGTTCGTTGGATAATGATATAATACCCAAAAGCAAGACACATAGGACCATTGTACACATTGGTATCATTGTAAGATGTGATCAAGCAGCAAGTTCATTTGGATACTTAGAGAATGCTAAGCAGAACTGGGTCTGTCAATATGTGTGATGGGGGACTACTTGATTATCCCCAATACTATGTATTGTGGGAGATGTACCCTCTTATGTAATATATACAAGTTTTAATATTTATAATAACATCATTTACACATGTTCTGTCCGTTCTAACCTAATATTTATGATATGTATCCTGTATAGGGGTATTTGAACGTTAACATAGGCATAATGATTTATACTTTATTTATTGCTGTCTGGCTACATAGATTTACTTGTATCTCTTGACAAATATTGTGTTTGCAATTTCCAGGGAATAGAAGTATAATCATGGATTGATTTATTCATTCACTATCTTTCACATATATTTAGATTCTGTAATGAATAGTACACTTATTATGTGGTCAAAAATCTCTCTATTTAAATCCTAAATTTGCATTCATGATATAAATTCTAATTTTGCCCCACACCTGAACGCGCGGCTGTCATAGGTTATCGGCGCTTGTTCGGCTCGCTGTGTCTCCACGGCTCCTCTGTACTCGGGTCACGTGTTGCCCTGGGTCAGATGATCTGTGACGCGGCGGCCGACCTCGCGTCGGTGAGTTGCCATGACAGCGCATGCGTCACTAATGGTGATGTGCGGTGATTGGAGGTGGGCTGTATTTAAACCTCCTTTCCGGTCGATCAGGCATGCCCCCTGACGAAGAAACCGAAACACGTGTTGGGTGTCACACGCTTCCAACGGTAACCGTTCATTTAGGTATATATATGTATGTAGTAACAATCCTGTATTTACAATTCTGATTGGTAATTCACCATTATGGGTTTATATGGGCATATCCCTAACTGACTTAACCAATATTGGGTAATTGTGAATAGTAGGGTAGATATGACTGTGGTGTAGCAAGAGTGACCCCTGGTGGTCTGTAACGATATCTGCTACATTCCTATGTCCAGCGATTCTGGGTTTGATATTACTTGAAGCACTAGAGTTTCAGTACACCTTGGTGCAGCAAAAGTGATCCCTGTTGATCTACAGATATTTCTGTTACTATATATATTTGTTTCAATTTATATTCTATAGCTTCAAGGATTATATATCTTTGACTTATGTATGATAATTTTATCCATTCTAGAATATATATTTATATATTTTTCATGATACGGTTCCATTACATGTATATTGTTGATGCATATAGAGTTGTCCAAACAAGCACTTGTGTATTTGATAGATAATTAATATTCAATATTTATTCTCAATAAAAATCTATTTTTGATGAAATTGATTGTTCTTTGTATAATTGGGCTCCCTGATCGCTTTTTCTCTTTCTTTCTTTCTAAATGTGGTTATGCGATTTTTGCCCATATATAGTCCTTGATATTACTAGATTGATTTAATAATGTACACTATCTAGTGATATATTATGTATCTGAAATCACTGTTTAAAATCCTCTTTGTTGGCTACATTATAATATCTGGAGGACTATGGGGAGTGCATTATACAATAATACATGAAGGACTATGGGGTGCAGCATAATATATAGAGGACTATGGGGTGATTATAATACATGGAGGACTGTGGGGTGAATTATAATATATTGAGGATTATGGGGTGAATTATACAAGAAGGACTATGGGATGAATTAAAATACATAGGGGACTATGGGAGGTGCATTATAATATATGGAGGTCTATGGGGAGTGTATTATAATACATGGAGGACTATGGGGTGCATTCTAATATATAAAGGGTTACGTGAGACCCATTATACTATATGGAAGGCTATGTGGGGGCCATTATAGTATTTGGGTAGCTATGAGGGAGCCTTTGTATTTCTTTATCGTTCCTTATGGGAGACCCAAACCATGGGTGTATAGCTTCTGCCTCCGGAGGACACACAAAGTACTACACTCAAACGTGTAGCTCCTCCCTCCGGGCTATATACACCCCCTGGATGACAATCTACCCAGTTCAATGCTTTGTGTTTCAGGAGGATCACACACTTGCATTCTCTGATATTTTTTTATTTTTATTTTTAAAGATTTGGAAGAAAAGCGGGTCCAGTCTGGACTCCCGGCATGTCCCTTCACACCCCACTCTGTCGGGTGCTGTTAAGGTTGACTTTATAAGGCTGGAGCCTTCACATGCCGCGCTCCTTCACACCCTCTGTCGAGGCTCTGTTTGAAGTGGGAGCCTCCACGGTCCTCTCTGCTCGCAGAAGGCCGGTCTCCATCCGCAGCCCTGTCTGGTCCCTGCTGGAAGGAGCGTTACCCCCATTCAGGGACATGGCCCTGCGTCTCAAGAGCTAAGTATTGAGACGTTTTTTCAGGGGTCCCGGGTTCTTTTATTTGGGGGACAGTATGTGCTTTAGCGTTACTGTTAATTCCGGACGGTTCTGGGGGTTTCCCCTGAGAACCGCGCCGAAGGTGCCTGCTCGTCGGCCGCTTTTTAAAATCTAGGCCCCGGCTTCTGTTTGGGCCTAGTTTCGTTTTCGGCTTCTCTGCATGTTTTGCATACAGCGCCGCCCACCGCCCGACCAGCAGAGGGGAGGGCACTCCTCTCTGGGGAGATGTTCCCTCCCCTGTATTTCTTCCTGTATCTCTCTGCCCTCCGTTTTTTCCCGCTCTTGGGGCTTATACACGCCCCCCCTCTTCTCCCAGCGCCATTTTCTCAGCGTTCCTACACTGGAAGGCGCTGGATGCTGCAGCTGCATACTGTTAGAAGGCTGACGCTTCACAGGGGAGCGGTGGAATCCGGAGGGCACACAGAGAGCACGGGCTGGTAAGCCACAACCTCTGGTTGTGGACTTTTATTACACTCTCAGGCTTTCTACAGGAGTGTATTCTGGCTGCAGAGCTTCCACCATCAGCAGCATGTCTGTCACTAGGAGCAAGGCTGCAAACATGTACGCTATATGCACTGCGTGTAAGCTCATTCTGCCAGAGCCAAGCACATACCCACATTGTGATGCCTGTGCTAACATGTTTGTGTCTCAGCCTGGAGCCGCCTCAGGGGTCCCTCTGGCTGCTCCGGCCCCGGTGGCTGAACCCCCGGCTTGGGTAGCTTCCTTTTCACAAGCTATTTCCCAGTCTTTTGCCGACTCCATGGGGCAGCTGTCCCGGACACTGCTGTCCATGCATCAGCCCCCTTCTCAGGGTGTCTCTGCGGCTCCGAGCTCTGCAGAGCCCTCAGAGCATGTCCTAGGACCCCGTCCCCCTAAACGGAGACGCAGGGAACCTTCTCCTTCCTCGTCCCACGGCTCTGATTCACAAGCCGAGGTGCAGGGCGAGGAGGATTCGTTTACTGTGGGCTCAGACGCTGCCTCTATGTACCCCATTGACTTGTCTGAGGGTGATGCGGATGTTAGTGACTTGATTGCGTCCATTAACTCCGTACTGAACCTCAACCCACAAGAGTCAGAGGAACAACCCTCTCTGATAGAGGTACACCAGTTTACCTCTCCTAAGAAACCTAGGAGTATGTTTTTTAACCACTCCAGCTTTCAGACCACTGTTAACAAGCCCAGGGCCTGTCCTGACAAACGTTTTCCGAAGCGTAGTTCAGATGACCGTTTTCCTTTTCCACCGGAGGTGGTTAAGGACTGGGCCCAGTCCCCAAAGGTAGACCCTCCGGTGTCCAGAATCTCAGCCCGCACAGTCGTAGCTGTGGCTGATGGCACTTCTCTTAAGGATCCCACTGACCGCCAGGTTGACCTTCTGGCCAAGTCTGTATATGAGGCGGCAGGAGCCTCGTTCTCCCCGTCTTTTGCGGCAGTGTGGGCTCTTAAGGCAGTCTCTGCCTCTCTGGCGGAGATTCATTCCCTCTCCAGGGACTCTGTTCCTGAGACGGATGCCTTAACTTCTCAAGCTTCGGCTTTTGCATCCTATGCCATGTCTGCCATCCTGGAGGCTTTTCACCGCACTGCGGTGGCCTCCGCTAACTCCCTCGCGATCCGCAGGATCTTGTGGCTTCGAGAGTGGAAAGCAGACGCTTCCTCTAAGAAGTACCTTGCGAGTCTCCCTTTTGCTGGGTCCCGGCTGTTTGGGGAACATCTGGATGATATAATTAAGGAAGCTACTGGCGGGAAGAGTACTTCCTTGCCACAAGCTAAAGCCAAGAAACCTGTCCAGGGCAGGAACCAATCGAGGTTTCGTTCCTTTCGTTCCTCTAACTGGTCGTCCTCTAAGCCCTCGGCCTCGTCCACTACCGCAGTCAAGGATCGTAAATCCAACTGGCGCGCAAAGCCGCGTCCTCAAAAGACCGGAGGAGCCGCTGCCACTAAGGCAGCCTCCTCGTGACTATCTGGCCGCGCCAGCAACGTCCTTAGTCGGTGGCAGGCTCTCCCACTTTGGCGACGTGTGGTTGCAACACGTCTCCGATCAGTGGGTGCGGGATATCATCTCCCACGGCTACAGGATAGAATTTTCTTCCAGCCCGCCAAACAGATTTTTTCTGTCAAAGCCGCCGCCTTCTCTCAGGCCGTGGCATCCCTGCAGGCCAACGGTGTAATTGTTCCCGGTTCCCGCCCGGGAACGGTTTCAGCGGTTTCTACTCAAACCTCTTTCTAGTCCCCAAAAAGGACGGTTCCTTCCGGCCCATCCTGGATCTCAAGCTTCCTCAACAAGCATGTTCAGGTGCGGCACTTTCGCATGGAATCTCTGAGATCGGTCATTGCCTCAATGACCCAAGGAGATTTTCTGGCATCCATCGACATCAGAGATGCCTCATCTGCATGTGCCTATTGCGGTTTCACACCAGCGTTGGCTACGCTTTGCGATCGGAGAGGAACATTTCCAATTCGTGGCTCTCCCCTTCGGCTTAGCCACGGCCCCTCGAGTATTCACCAAGGGTCATGGCAGCAGTGGTTGCGGTCCTGCACCTCCAGGGGTTGGCAGTGATTCCTTACCTGGACGACCTTCTAGTCAAGGCCTCATCCAGTGCAGACTGCCAGCGGAGTGTCTCTCTCACTCTCGCCACGCTAGTTCAGTTCGGGTGGCTTGTCAACCTGCCCAAGTCCACTCTGACCCCGACCCAGGTGCTTTTGTACCTAGGGATGCAATTCGAGACTCTGCCGGCACTTGTCAAGTTGCCCTTAGTTCAAACAGCAGTCCCTTCGTCTGGCGGTGCGCTCTCTGCTGAGGCACCGCCGTCATTCCATCAGACACCTCATGCAGGTGCTGGGTCAGATGGTGGCGTCCATGGAAGCGGTTCCCTTTGCTCAGTTCCATCTGCGTCCCCTGCAGCTGGACATTCTCCGCTGTTGGGACAAGCGGATCTCTTCCTTGCACAGGCAGGTGGCTCTGTCGTCACAGACCAGGAGCTCCCTTCAGTGGTGGCTTCGGCCCCTCTCTCTGTCTCAGGGACGCTCCTTCCTGACTCCGTCCTGGGTGATCCTCACCACGGATGCCAGCCTCTCCGGTTGGGGGAGCAGTATTTCTCCATCACCGAGCACAGGGGCACTTGGACTCCGTCCGAATCAGCCCTCTCGATCAATGTGCTGGAGATCAGAGCTGTGTTTCTAGCTCTCCTAGCCTTTCACCACCTGTTGGCGGGCAAGCACATTCGAGTTCAGTCGGACAACGCGACAGCGGTTGCCTACATCAATCACCAGGGCGGGACTCACAGCCGTCTGGCGATGTTGGAGGTTCAACGAATCCTCCAGTGGACGGAGGACTCCAAGGTCCACCATGTCTGCGCAGTCCACATCCCAGGCGTGGAAAACTGGGAGGCCGATTACCTCAGCCGTCAAACCGTGGACAGCGGCGAGTGGGCCCTGCATCCCGTCAGTGTTCAGATCAATCTGCCGCAAGTGGGGGCACTCCGTAAGTGGACCTAATGGCATCCCGGCACAACAACAAGGTTCCGGTTTACGTGGCTCGCTCCCACGATCCTCAGGCCTTCGCAGCAGACGCACTGGTTCAAGATTGGTCCTCAGTTTCCGTCTGGCCTATTGTTTCCCCCCTCTAGCGCTCTTGCCAGGGTTCTGCGCAAGATCAGAATGGAGGGCTGGCGAGTCATACTCATTGCTCCGGACTGGCCCAGGCGAGCCTGGTACCCAGACCTGCTCCGTCTGTCCGTAGAGGTGCCGTGGCATCTCCCGGACCGCCCAGACCTTCTCTCTCAAGGTCCGTTCTTCCGCCAGAATTCTGCGGCTCTCAGATTGACGGCGTGGCTCTTGAGTCCTGGATCCTGAACGGCGTCAGGCATTCCCTCTGAGGTCATCTCCACCATGACTCAGGCTCGGAAGTCTTCCTCGGCCAAGATTTACCACAGGACTTGGAGGATTTTCCTGTCCTGGTGTCGCTCTTCCGACCATGCTCCTTGGCCGTTCTCCTTGCCGACCATCCTGTCTTTTCTACAGTCCGGTCTACAGCTAGGACTGTCCCTCAATTCCCTCAAGGGACAGGGTGTCGGCTCTGTCGGTATTGTTCCAGCGGCGTATCGCCCTACTGGCTCAGGTGCGCACCTTCATGCAGGGCGCATCTCACATCATTCCTCCTTACCGGCGGCCCCTTGGATCCCTGGGACCTTAATCTGGTCCTCACGGCCTTACAGAAACCCCCCTTTGAGCCTCTCAGGGAGGTTCCCTTGTTTCGACTTTCACAGAAAGTTGTTTTTCTAGTAGCCATAACTTCTCTCAGGAGAGTTTCTGATTTGGCTGCGCTCTCTTCGGAATCCCCCTTTTTGGTGTTTCACCAAGACAAGGTGGTTCTTCGTCCGTCTCCGGACTTTCTCCCTAAGGTGGTGTCTCCTTTCCACCTTAACCAGGACATTTCATTGCCTTCTCTTTGTCTGGCCCCTGTGCATCGCTTTGAAAAGGCGTTGCATACCTTGGATTTGGTGCGGGCGCTCCGAATCTATGTGTCACGCACCGCCGTTTTTAGGCGGTGCACCTCACTTTTTGTGCTAACCACTGGTCAGCGCAAAGGTCTCGCTGCTTCTAAACCGACCCTAGCTCGTTGGATCAGGTCGGCTATCACCGATGCCTACCAGTGTTCTCAGGTTGCCTCTCCCGCCATGGGATTAAGGCGCACTCGACCAGAGCTGGCGGTGCCTCCTGGGCTTTCAGGCACCAGGCTACGGCTCAGCAGGTTTGTCAGGCTGCCACGTGGTCCAGTCTGCACACTTTTTCGAAGCACTACCAGGTGCATGCTCATGCTTCGGCAGATGCGAGCTTGGGCAGACGCATTCTTCAGGCGGCTGTCGCCCCATTTGTGAAGTTAGGTTTTGCCTACTTCTCAGTTTGGTTTATTCCCACCCATGGACTGCTTTGGAACGTCCCATGGTTTGGGTCTCCCATAAGGAACGATAAAGAAAAAGAGAATTTTGTTTACTTACCGTAAATTCTTTTTCTTATAGTTCCGACATGGAGACCCAGCACCCTCCCTGTTGCCTGTTGGCAGTTTTTTTGTTCCGTGTGTTTCACCGGCTGTTGTTAGTAGTCAGAGTTACGGTTATTCCGAGTTTTACTCTATCTCTACTTATGGGTGGATGTCCTCCTTCAGCTTTTGCACTGAACTGGGTAGATTGTCATCCAGGGGGTGTATATAGCCCGGAGGGAGGAGCTACACGTTTGAGTGTAGTACTTTGTGTGTCCTCCGGAGGCAGAAGCTATACACCCATGGTTTGGGTCTCCCATGTCGGAACTATAAGAAAAAGAATTTACGGTAAGTAAACAAAATTCTCTTTTTTATGGAGGGCCATTGCACTTTATGCAAGCAAGTGTGAAAATTTGTGTTGTGTCCATCATACTGTGCGGAGGGCTGTGTGGGGGGTCATTATACTATTTGGAGGCTTTAAAAATAACCAAAATTGCCAAAACACAAGGGAACATATACAAGTATATCAATTTATCTCAACCATGGAAAAGTAGAAGGGAAGATAGCCCAGGCTACCTGCACAAAAACAATTGAAATAACCAAAATACAAAGCAAATAGCCAATTAAAATAACAAATTTATTAGAGTTAATTAAAAGGTTTAAAAAAAGGTAAATAACAAGTGACTGAAGAATACCAGCAAGGAACAGAAGGAGGAAAAAATCAATGAAAGATGTGGCTGTACACAATATGTATAGCTCTACTCCATACCACCAGAGATTAATTAGAAGTATTTAGATATACAGCACAAGTGTGCATAAGAAAGCTCTGATGGAATTAGAGCAGGGCAAAACAATAAAGTACAAATCACAAAGAAATAAAGTACTGTTTAAAGGTGTAGGAAACCAAATCTATTAATAGATTACCCAGTGGCATCTCCTCCTGCTGGTGCTGGCGTCCGTCCCTACACGTGTTTCAGCATGAAAGCCTTCGTCAGGAGGGTTAGAAGGGGCCATTATACTGTATGAAGGCCCATTATAATGCATGGACACCTGCGTGGGGATCACACTGTGTTGGGGGTATTCATTCATTGCCGTGGTAGTTGTAGGGGGGTACTTTGAGGAGGAATTCACTGTGGGGATCATACAGTGTTTGTGAGGCAATTTTGTTGGCATCATACTTTATGGCTGCAATGAAAAGGGAACCAGGAGGCTTCAATAGGACTGCAATTACTTTGAAAGGGCTAAAAGGTTGTAAGATATGTTCCTATGTGACCAAGCCAAATATTATTATAATTAATAATAACAATAATAATAATAATAATAATAATAGTGTTTTTTTGGGGGGGGAGTGGCAATTAGAAATTCTGCTATGGGGCCCCATGATTTCTATGTACGCCCCTGCTTTGCACTGTCCCTCACAGGCAGTTTTTGACCACATATGGAGTACTGTAGTTAGGAGAATTTGTTCAACAAATTGGTGCTTTATCTCCTCTTCCCTAGTGAAAGGGATTAAAGCAACATTTTTGAGCTTTAAAAATGTACATTTTTCATTTTCACAGCTCAACGTTATACAATTCTGTGAAGCACCTGGGGTTTCCAGGTGCTCACCACACATCTAGGTAAACTCTGTAAAGTCTAGTTTCCAAAATGGGATCACTTGTGGGGGATGTCCACTATTTGGCCACATCAGTGGTTCTCCAAACGTGAAAAAGTCAAATGGCGCTCCTTCCCTTCCAAGCCCTGCCATGTGCTCAAACAGTAGATTTCCACCACACATGGGGTATTAATGTACTGAGGAGAGATTGCACAATAAATTGTACAGTGGAATTTCTCCTGCTACCCTTGTGAAAATGCAAAATTTGGGGCTAAAGTAACATTTTTGTGCGGAAAAAGTAATATTTTCATTTTTTCCTTCCACATTTTTTCGTTTAGTTAGTGAAGGACCTAAAGCATTAATAAATGTCTTTGACTCCCAGCCCCTTGCTTGACTTTAGGCAAGATACATTTGTCTTTGTCCTCGTCACATGGTTGCTACCAGACACGGTTGAAGCCGTCTAAACCAAATAGGGTTATCTTGGTCTCATTAGAATATGGCTTCAATAATCCATGTCCTTAGTTAGATGCATTAATCTAACCTATTTTCTAATATGCAGTATATCACAAGAGTGAACATATCCCTTATATTTTGTCACAAGTGACAAACAACCCCTGTGGTGTTCGGCTGTAGAAGGTCGCTGCGTTTGGCTGCACAAACTGCTCCTTGATATTCCTTTCCTTCTTCTGTGGAGTGAATGAAGTTCTATGTATTTTCTCTGTTAGGGTTAACTTTTTCCCTTTTAGGACCCTGCGGATATCTTTACCTTTCAGCTGCTAATTATTATGCTCTCCCTGTTTCTTTATGTACCCACATTACCCCTTGGATTGTTACTGGTGATAAAGTTTATTTCTATATGGTCCAGATTGTAAGCAGTCTGCTTGTAATCTCCTGGAAACATTTTGCTTTTTATTGCTGTCGCTCTCCCAAAGTCATCTTGCAGATAAGTTGTTCATTTGAACTGCCCTTTTTGTTTTCCCTATGTCTTATTTAGGACTTAGTGGGGTTGACTAGTGCTCATCCTGTCCGATCATTACCTAGGGCCCAGTTCAGGGTCAGCGAGGGTCTAGGTTCCGCACCTATTCGCCGAGCAGGATACCTATCTAGTGATGTCAGGGGAGCCAGGGGCCAGCACAAGGTTTTATAAGGAGTCACCCTCTCTCCTAGACATGGGTCCCACCTTTCCTGCCCTCCTTATTTGCCATTTGCTCGGTATTTCCCCATACCCATCCCTAGCATGACACATTTTTGAAAATATTCTCTTTGCAAAACTACCCTCCGTTTCCAAAATTCAGTTTAAGTGTGGAGGAAACAAAACAAAAGAGCAAAAAAAGAAAAATTGCCTGGTCCTTAAGGGGTTGGGGAGAAAAGCAGTCAAAGTTTAAAAAATTATTTTTCTAAATTTTCAGAAAATAAAAGAAAAAAATATCAACCTAAAATTAAGCTAACATAAAGTATAATGTGTCATGAAAAAATAGTCTCAGAATCAGCAGGATATTTAGGAGCGTTCCAAAGTTATTACCACAAAGTGACACTGGTAACATTTGAATAAATGGGGCTTAATCATTAAGCTCAAAATTGGCTCTGTCATTAAAGGGTTAAACAAACAGGACAATTGGGCAATACACAAATTAACATGACATCTGAGTGCCGTCCCATTTTTATCCTCACACATCCAAAGACTTCTGTTTGGTAAGTTTAATTCCTGACTAGGATCATATATGAATTTGTCCCCATGTTTTGGGCAGACATGAACACCCCATAAAATATAATGGTTACGGCTTCTATCTGTGAAAAGCTCGGTTATAGAACTCATACCGGATACACATCTGAATGGGGCGGCATGTTCCATGTACAGGTTGGCTTTATCATTGCTTTAAAGAGCTCTGAACTTGAATCCTAAATACTCTGTATTGTTTTTCTTCAACAGAAACGCCCTGCTCCATATTTTCTTCAGAGCCAAGTGCAAAGGTAAGTCTCATTGAATTCTCTTAAAGATGTTGTGCATTTGTCACCCAGGGAAGGGGGTAGTCGCTCCCGGGCAGCATACACAGTTAGGGATGTCACTTTGGTGGCCGTTGCCCACTTCCGTGCGCTTCCGTGCCCTGGGTCCCTTTTGTAAGGGGAGTATTTACAGGGGAGATAAGAGTTAATGTTCATGTGACGCCACCTGCGGTGATGCGGGAAAAGGGAATGGATGCCGCCGCTGCTGTTTGTGAGGGACTGGGATTGGGGTTGGTGGAATTGGCAGCTAGTATGTTAATCCCTTCGCGGGTAGGGATAACCCCAGTGTCCCTTTTGGTGCTGGATGAGGCTGAATCGCGCTGGAAGAAAGGGATGGCACAGTACTGGTAAACCAACTTTCCTCTACTCACAAATACATCCGGGAGACGGCTGCTTTCGGTCCCCTATTTCCCAATGCTGGTGCAGTATCCAGGGCTCTCTCGCTCTTGTGGCACTGTGGTTTAAGGTTGGGACCCCGTGGCCTGAAGCGTCTGTGGGTCCCTGAACTGACCTTGGCAGTTTCTGGTCCAAATGGCGGCAGTGTGAACCCTCTCGGGATGGCGTGGAGCTACTTTCCCTGGCTCAGTCGTTGCTGCTGGTACCTCGGAGTTTTGTGTGTTAGCCAGGTCCTTGAAGGTTTCCTGCTCTGCAGCTTTTTAGCAGGTTGTTTGCAGCTGTCACCTACTCTAGGGCCCTGTGCCCTGTCTGTACCCTGGTTCCAGAGACATGCGTCCTGTGCCTTCCCTGGAACCTCCCTCTCTGTGCCCCAGGTCACTGGGTACCCGATCCAGCTAGAGGCACACCTGACCCTTCACATTTCCTGGGTCTGTCTACACTGTTCGAGCACTTGCTTATCTTGTACGTCAGACACTCACCGCCCCCCCCCCCCCCCACACTGGGCTTGACTGGGATCGCTCCACCCCTTTCAGGGCCATCCCCTAGGTCCCCCTCCCGGGGCAACCTACCCAGTGGGACGTAGGAAAGCTGGGATTTAAAGGTGTTGGTGTTTTCAGCATTGATACTCATGGGAACCAGGGGGGGTAGGCACTGCATCCTAGGAGAGGGTACTGTATTCTTCATTATAAAATAATATCAGCGACTGCTAATAGTCGCACCCCTTCAAGTAAGAGCACAGCAGATCAATGGTGGCCGCTGATTGATAATGTCCTGCGAGCCCCTGGAGATATGGTGCCGGGACGGAGGATGAGTATACAATGCGTATATTTTACAGGGGAATATAGTATTTTAAAAGGGATTGTGTAATTGATGGACAACCCCTTCAATGTTGTAATAACCGAGCTCTACAAATGCTGAGATATACGTAATGTTAAGTATTTATTTCATTACTGCTGCCTTTCTATATCCATTTGAGCTCTTCCAATGAGAGGGTGACCTTCTACACCAGAGGTGTCAAACCCAGCTAGGTGTATGGGGCACACATAGAAAAAAAAATTGAGAGGGGCCACGCTCCTTGCAGGACAAAGTGTCATTTTTAATAATTCCATAGTTGTTTCTATACACGTTTGGATCACTTTTTTGAACATTTTTTGCTTGTTCATTATAACAAACCTGCACTTTTTTGTTTAGTTATATATATATATATATATATATATCTATATATATAATTGCCTTATTCTGTCTGTCTGTCTGTCTATCTGTCTGTCTGTCTGTCTGTCATGCTCCAAAATTGTGTCCTTACGGTGACACAAAGCTGATTGGCCGCTGGGCTCGCAATGGCCCCGCCCCCCCACGGATTGGCCGCTCGCCTCGGCTCCTCCCCCCCGCACGGATTGGCCGCTCGCCTCGGGTCCGCCCCCCCCGCACGGATTGGCCTCCACTCACTCTGACTCACACGCACACTCACACTCAGACTCACATGCACACTCACACTCAGACTCACACTCAGACTCATCTATATATATAATTGCCTTATTCTGTCTGTCTGTCTGTCTATCTGTCTGTCTGTCTGTCTGTCATGCTCCAAAATTGTGTCCTTACGGTGACACAAAGCTGATTGGCCGCTGGGCTCGCAATGGCCCCGCCCCCCCACGGATTGGCCGCTCGCCTCGGCTCCTCCCCCCCGCACGGATTGGCCGCTCGCCTCGGGTCCGCCCCCCCCGCACGGATTGGCCTCCACTCACTCTGACTCACACGCACACTCACACTCAGACTCACATGCACACTCACACTCAGACTCACACTCAGACTCACATGCACACTCACAATCAGACTCACACGCACACTCACACTCACACGCACACTCACATGCACACTCACATGCACACTCACACGCACACTCACACAGACTCACACGCACACTCACAGACTCACACGCACACTCAGACTCACACTCACACACACTCAGACTCAGACTCACACTCACACTCAGACTCACACTCAGACTCACACTCAGACTCACACACACTCACACTCACACTCAGACTCACACTCACATGCACACTCACACTCAGACTCACACTCAGACTGACACGCACACTCAGACTCACACTCACACTCAGACTCACACTCAGACTCACACGCACACTCAGACTCACACTCAGACTCACACTCAGACTCACACTCAGACTCACACTCAGACTCACATGCACACTCACACTCAGACTCACACGCAGACTCAGACTCAGACTCACACTCAGACTCACACACACTCACACTGACACTCAGACTCACACGCACACTCACTCACACTCACTCACACTCAGACTCAGACTCAGACTCACACTCAGACTCACACGCAGACTCAGACTCAGACTCACACTCAGACTCACACACACTCACACTCACACTCAGACTCACACTCACACTCACATGCACACTCACACTCAGACTCACACTCACACTCACTCACATGCACACTCATACTCAGACTCACACTCACATGCACACTCACACTCAGACTCACCCTCAGACTCACACTCACATGCACACTCAGACTCACACTCACACATGCACACTCACACTCAGACTCACACTCACATGCACACTCACACTCAGACTCACACTCACATGCACACACACTCAGACTCACACTCACATGCACACTCACACTCAGACTCACACTCACATGCACACTCACACTCAGACTCACACTCAGACTCACACTCACATGCACACTCACACTCAGACTCACACTCACATGCACACTCACACTCAGACTCACACTCACATGCACACTCACACTCAGACTCACACTCACATGCACACTCACACTCAGACTCACACTCACATGCACACTCACACGCACACTCACACAGACTCACACGCACACTCACAGACTCACACGCACACTCAGACTCACACTCACACACACTCAGACTCAGACTCACACTCACACTCACACTCAGACTCACACTCACATGCACACTCACACTCAGACTCACACTCAGACTGACACGCACACTCAGACTCACACTCAGACTCACACTCAGACTCACACGCACACTCAGACTCACACTCAGACTCACACTCAGACTCACACTCAGACTCACATGCACACTCACACTCAGACTCACACGCAGACTCAGACTCAGACTCACACTCAGACTCACACACACTCACACTCACACTCAGACTCACACGCACACTCACTCACACTCACACTCACACCCAGACTCAGACTCACACTCAGACTCACACGCAGACTCAGACTCACACTCAGACTCACACACACTCACACTCAGACTCAGACTCACACTCACATGCACACTCACACTCAGACTCACACTCAGACTCACACTCAGACTCACACGCACACTCACTCACACTCACTCAGACTCAGACTCACACTCACATGCACACTCACACTCAGACTCACACGCAGACTCAGACTCACACACACTCACACTCAGACTCACACGCACACTCACTCACACTCACTCACACTCAGACTCAGACTCACACTCAGACTCACACTCACTCACATGCACACTCACACTCAGACTCACACTCACATGCACACTCACACTCAGACTCACCCTCAGACTCACACTCACATGCACACTCAGACTCACACTCACACTCACATGCACACTCACACTCAGACTCACACTCACATGCACACTCACACTCAGACTCACACTCACATGCACACTCACACTCAGACTCACACTCACATGCACACTCACACTCAGACTCACACTCACATGCACACTCACACTCAGACTCACACTCACATGCACACTCACACTCAGACTCACCCTCAGACTCACACTCACATGCACACTCAGACTCACACTCACATGCACACTCACACTCACATGCACACTCACACTCACACTCACATGCACACTCACACTCACACTCAGACTCACACTCACATGCACACTCACACTCAGACTCACACTCACATGCACACTCACACTCAGACTCACACTCACACTCACATGCACACTCACACTCAGACTCACACTCACATGCACACTCACACTCAGACTCACACTCAGACTCACACTCACATGCACACTCACACTCAGACTCACACTCACATGCACACTCACACTCAGACTCACACTCAGACTCACACTCACATGCACACTCACACTCAGACTCACACTCACATGCACACTCACACTCAGACTCACACTCACATGCACACTCACACTCAGACTCACACTCACATGCACACTCACACTCAGACTCACACTCACATGCACACTCACACTCAGACTCACACTCACATGCACACTCACACTCAGACTCACACTCAGACTCACACTCACATGCACACTCACACTCAGACTCACACTCACATGCACACTCACACTCAGACTCACACTCAGACTCACACTCACACTCAGACTCACACTCAGACTCACACTCACATGCACACTCACACTCAGACTCACACTCACATGCACACTCACACTCAGACTCACACTCACATGCACACTCACACTCAGACTCACACTCACATGCACACTCACACTCAGACTCACCCTCAGACTCACACTCACATGCACACTCAGACTCACACTCACATGCACACTCACACTCACATGCACACTCACACTCAGACTCACACTCACATGCACACTCACACTCACACTCAGACTCACACTCACATGCACACTCACACTCAGACTCACACTCACATGCATACTCACACTCAGACTCACACTCACACTCACATGCACACTCACACTCAGACTCACACTCACATGCACACTCACACTCAGACTCACACTCACATGCACACTCACACTCAGACTCACACTCAGATGCACACTCACACTCAGACTCACACTCACATGCACACTCACACTCAGACTCACACTCACATGCACACTCACACTCAGACTCACACTCACATGCACACTCACACTCAGACTCACACTCACATGCACACTCACACTCAGACTCACACTCAGACTCACACTCACATGCACACTCACACTCAGACTCACACTCACATGCACACTCACACTCAGACTCACACTCACATGCACACTCACACTCAGACTCACACTCAGACTCACACTCACATGCACACTCACACTCAGACTCACACTCACATGCACACTCACACTCAGACTCACACTCACATGCACACTCACACTCAGACTCACACTCACATGCACACTCACACTCAGACTCACCCTCAGACTCACACTCACATGCACACTCAGACTCACACTCACATGCACACTCACACTCACATGCACACTCACACTCAGACTCACACTCACATGCACACTCACACTCAGACTCACACTCACATGCACACTCACACTCAGACTCACACTCACATGCACACTCACACTCAGACTCACACTCACACTCACATGCACACTCACACTCAGACTCACACTCACATGCACACTCACACTCAGACTCACACTCACATGCACACTCACACTCAGACTCACACTCACATGCACACTCAGACTCACACTCACATGCACACTCACACTCAGACTCACACTCACATGCACACTCACACTCAGACTCACACTCACATGCACACTCACACTCAGACTCACACTCACATGCACACTCACACTCACATGCAAACTCACACTCACATGCACACTCACACGCACACTCACACTCAGACTCACACTCACACGCACACTCACACTCACACTCAGACTCACACTCACATGCACACTCACACTCAGACTCACACTCACATGCACACTCACACTCAGACTCACACTCACATGCACACTCAGACTCACACTCACATGCACACTCACACTCAGACTCACACTCACATGCACACTCACACTCAGACTCACACTCACATGCACACTCACACTCACATGCACACTCACACTCACATGCACACTCACACTCAGACTCACACTCACATGCACACTCACACTCACATGCACACTCACACTCACACTCACATGCACACTCACACTCACATGCACACTCACACTCACATGCACACTCAGACTCACACTCAGACTCACACTCACATGCACACTCACACTCACATGCACACTCACACTCACATGCACACTCGCACTCACACTCAGACTCACACTCAGACTCACACTCAGACTCACACTCAGACTCACACTCACACTCACATCAGATCGCATCCACGTCCTGCAGCGGCAGAACACACACACCACACACACACATCAGATCGCATCCACGTCCTGCAGCGGCGGAACACACACACCTCACACACACATAAGAACAGACACACACACACACACATCAGATCACACTCACTCTCACACACACCTCACATCGCATCCACACACTCACAACATCCCGTGATATCGCTTGCTTCTCGGCGGCGATACTGTGCTGTGAGCTTCCAGGACCTGCTGGAGGATCACATGGCCGGAAGCATGTGGTATCTCCGGATGTTGTGAGTGTGTCAGCGCGTATGTGCGATATCGTCAGTGTGTGTGTGTATGCGATCGGATGTGTGTGAGTGTGTGTGAGTGTATGTGATCGGATGTGTGTGAGTGTATGCGATCGGATGTGTGTGAGTGTGTGTGTGTGTGTGTGAGTGTATGCGATCGGATCTGTGAGTGTCGGCAGAGGAGCACGGCGTGCAGCACAGCTGCTGGGACCGCCCACCGGTGGGCACAGGGAGAAGTGGGGTGTGTGTGTGAGTGTATGCGATCATATGTGTGCGTGTTTACTGTCTGATGTGTGACTGTGGAGCACGATGGGGGGTGCACAGCATGGGGGATGTAGCACGATGGGGAGTGCGCAGCATGGGGGATGGAGCACGATGGGGAGTGTGCAGCATGGGGGATGGAGCACGATGGGGAGTGCGCAGCATGGGGGATGGAGCACGATGGGGGGTGCGCAGCATGGGGGATGGAGCACGATGGGGGTGCGCAGCATGGGGGATGGAGCACGATGGGGAGTGCGCAGCATGGGGGATGGAGCACGATGGGGTGTGCGCAGCATGGGGGATGGAGCACGATGGGGGGTGCGCAGCATGGGGGATGGAGCACGATGGGGAGTGTGCAGCATGGGGGATGGAGCACGATGGGGAGTGTGCAGCATGGGGGATGGAGCACGATGGGGAGTGCGCAGCATGGGGGATGGAGCACGATGGGGAGTGCGCAGCATGGGGGATGGAGCATGATGGAGAATGCGTAGCATGGGGGATGGAGTACGATGGGGAGTGCGCAGCATGGAGGATGGAGCACGTTTGGGAGTGCGCAGCATGGGGGATGGAGCATGATGGGGAATGCGTAGCATGGGGGATGGAGCACGATGGGGAGTGCGCAGCATGGGAGATGGAGCATGATGGGGGGTGCGCAGCATGGGGGATGGAGCACGATGGGGAGTGTGCAGCATGGGGGATGGAGCACGATGGGGAGTGCGCAGCATGGGGGATGGAGCACGATGGGGAGTGCGCAGCATGGGGGATGGAGCACATTTGGGAGTGCGCAGCATGGGGGATGGAGCACGATGAGGAATGCGCAGCATGGGGGATGGAGCACGATTGGGAATGCGCAGCATGGGGGATGGAGCACGATGGGGAATGCGCAGCATGGAGGATGGAGCACAATGGGGAGTGGGGATGGAGCACGATGGGGGGTGCGCAGCATGGGGGATGGAGCATGATGGGGGGTGCACAGCATGGGAGATGGAGCACGATGGGGGGTGGACCACGATGGGGGGTGCACACCTCCCCCCAAAACACACACACACACTGCCACACACGCACTGCACAACACACCACACACACACTGGGAACCACAAACACCACCCTACACAGACACCCACACACACAGACAACGCCGCAGACACACAACACTCAACACACAAACACCGCGGCACACACAAATATACGCACATACCGCACAACACACACATTGCACAAAACATACCTCCCCCCAAAACACACACACACATACACAACGATACAGACACACAGCGCTCCACAAATAACGACACACAACGCAAGACACAAACAACACCGCTCTCACCCCCCGCTACACCCAGACAACACCCAGAACATGTACAGCCCCTACACAAACACTTGGTAACTACACACAACAACATCTATATATATATATATATAACAAAAATCATACATTAACTACACAATACGTAAATTCTAGAATACCCGATGCGTAGAATCGGGCCACCTTCTAGTATATATATATATATATATATAGAGAGAGAGAGAGAGAGAGAGAGAGAGAGAGAGAGGGAGAGAGAGATGTTGTTGTGTGTAGTTGCAAAGTGTTTGTGTAGGGCGCTGTAAATGTCCTGGGTGTTGTCTGGGTGTGGGGGGTGTGAGAGCAGTGTTGTTTGTGAGTGTTGCGTTGTTTGTGGAGCGCTGTGTGTCTGCAGAGTTGTGTGTGTGTGGTGCTGTGTGTGTTGCGCGGTTTGTGTGGGTGTGTGTGTTTTGGTGGGAAGTGTGTTTTGTGCAGTGTGTGTGTGTTAGAGGAATAGTCCTGGGGAGAGAGGAGTATAATAGGAGGAGTAGTCCTGGGTGGAGAGGAGTATAATAGGAGGAGTAGTCCTGGGTGGAGAGGAGTATAATAGGAGGAGTAGTTCTGGAGGTGAGGAATATAATATGAGGAGTAGTCCTGGGGGGAGAGGAGGATAATAGGAGGAGTAGTGCTGGGGAGAGAGGAGTATAATAGGAGGAGTAGTCTTGGGGGGAGAGGAGGATAATAGGAGGGGTAGTCCTGGGGAGAGAGGAGGATAATAGGAGGAGTAGTCCTGGGGGGAGAGGAGTATAATAGGAAGAGTAGTCCTGGGGAGAGAGGAGGATAATAGGAGAAGTAGTCCTGGGGGGAGAGGAGTCTAATAGGAGGAAGTGTCCTGGGGGAGGTGTCTAGTAGGTGAAGTAGTCCTGTGGGGGAGGTGTCTAATAGGTGGAGTAGTCCTTGGGGGGAGATGTCTAATAGGTGGAGCGGTCCTGGGGGGAGGTGCCTAATAGGTGCCCAATGTGTGCGGTGGGCGTGGCTGAGTGGGCATAGTGTGGGGGGCGTGGCCAAGCAGGCATGGTTTAGGGGGCGTGGCTGAGCGGGCATAGTGTGGCAGGGACGTGGCCGAGCGGGCATAGTGGGGCGTGGCTGAGTGGGCATAGTGTGGGTGGCGTGGCCGAGTGGGCATAGTGGGGGGGGCGCGTGGCCGAGCGGGCATAGTGTGGGGGGCGTGGCCGAGCGGGCATAGTGGGGGGGCGTGACCGAGCGGGCATAGTGGGGGGCGTGGCTGAGCGGGCAGAGTGTGGGGGGAGTGGCTGAGCGGGCATAGTGTGGGGGGTGCGTGGCCGAGCGGGCACAGTGCGGGGGTCGTGGCCCGGGTAACTATGCAACACGGTTTCCATAGTTACCCAATGTGTACCATGGTTACCAGCGTACGCCGACTCCAGCACACGTGTGCCAGGAGCCGGGGTAAGCTAGTAACCATGGTACACATCAGGTAACCATTCAAAGCGACAGTGCTGGTTCATTTTTTGTTTGTTGGTCTCCTGCTGTGCAGCATGCATTAACGTGTTTGACAGCTGGAGACTAACGATCTGAATGGGCAGGGAGCCGGCATACGCTGGTAACCATGGTACACAATCGGGTAATTAAGCAAAGTGGTTTCCATGGTTACCCGATGTGTACCATGGTTACCAGCATACGCCGGCTCCGGCACGATCCCAGCAACGCAAGGGTATGTCTCGGCTGGGTTACTGGTGTGGGCTCCCGGGGATGCAGCAGTCAACTGGGAGTCGGGGCTCCGTGCGGGTTCGGAGAATGCGTGCGGAGGGTGGGGCCAAGCCGAGCGTCCAATGCTTGAGGGGGGCGGGGCTTGACCGAGCGGCCAATGTGTGCGGGGGGGTCTGGTCGAGCGGCCAATCCGTGCGGGGGGCGGGGCCAGGCCGCTGTGTCCAGGATGAAATGGGTCCTGATCATGGGCACGTATCTTACGTGCTTGTTGCGGCCCGCAGACCCTGTGAAGATCGCGGCCCTATGACGGGGATCGGCGCCGGCAAGGCTTTTCTAGGGTTGAATCATTGACAGTGCTGCACAGCAGAGCTTTCTGCACTATACCAATGGCTGTTCTCCGCCAATCAGATGCAAGGAGATGACGTCATGCAGCGGCGTCACCTCCTTGCATCTGATTGGCGGGCAGAAAGCTCCTATGCGCGGCACTGAAAATGATTCAACTGTGCTCAGCTGGCGCCGACCTCCAGCATAAGGCCATGATCGTTAGTGGGTCTGCGGGCCGCAACAAGCAGCCTCAGGCCACATGCTGCTCTTGGGGGCCGCATGTTTGAGACCTCTGTTCTACACTAAACCCAGACTTACCCTCTTCTGGGCCTCGGCCTGTACAATGAGCCGAGAAGCAGGATCAAGCTGTGCTGTGTACTAATTTAAACAGTCCTCTCACAGGTTGGAGGGAAAGAAGGGGAGTGCACCCCGAAATGTACAGTGCAAACGGCACGATTATTCAGCACATCCAAACTAAGTGGAAAAAAGTGCAGATGCAAACTGTTCTGGCTGCAACACAGAAACGCTGAATGCTGCCTCCCAGGAGCTCATTGTGTAGGCCAGGGGTCTCAAACTCGGCTGGGCATATGAGCCACACATAGAAGAAGAAGAATTTGAGGGGCCGCATTCTTTGCAGGACAAAGTGGCATTTTTTTGGTGCCATATTTTTTTCTCTCCACACCTTTGGATCACTGTGAATATTTTTTGCTCGTTTATTATAACAACATACACTTTTTTAGTTTACATATAAAAAAACAACATTTCTTTACATACTTTATTTTTTTTGTTTACATTTTATCTTTCTTGTAAGTAATATAGTTTTACAACTAGCACCATTTAGTGATTTTGGCCAAGATATTTTAGTAATATTCCCCATCCTGTTCCCCATGCTGTAGTAATGTACTCATCCTTGTACCTATCCTGTAGTAACGTGCCCATACTTGTCCCCATCAATTTTTGTGAAACTTGTCACCGAGGATCTCAAAGTCCAAACAAAATGGAAATTTGATAATCTCACAAAGACCCAGAGAGATGCCCTGAGAGAGCTTAGGGCCATGGATGATGAGGTATTTAAAGATGCAGACAAGGGGGGGTCACACATAGTAATCTGGCCTAAGGACCAATACGAGCGGGAAGTCTTGAGGCAGCTGAGGAATCCTGATCCTAAACTACACTCCAACCCCCTACCTCTCTTTTCTAGACAATTGCATGCCATCTTGTTTAGGGCATTTGATGATGGCCATATTACTAAAAAAGTTTTCGAGGGCCTTACCACCACCTATCCCAAAATACCCACCTTTTACATAATCCCTAAAATCCACAGAGACCCCCTTTAACCTACAGGACATCCCATTGTGTCAGGGATAGAGGGTCTATGCCATATGTAGGTTCATAGACTACTACCTTAACCAACTTGTTGAGACATTACCTTCATATGTCAAAGACACAATGGATGTCCTGAATAGGGTTGATGGGATCTTTGTGGATGATAACGTGTTGCTGGTTACAGCAGATGTAGAATCCCTGTATACTTGCATGGACCACCAGCATGGTCTACAGGCAGTTCACTTCTTCCTCAGGGCAGCCAACCGGGATAGACACCTATGTGATTTGATTATTGAACTGGTCGACTTTGCCCTGTCACACTATTTTTTTGTGTTTAAGAATTCCTTTTATCTTCACCGTCGTGGCACTGCAATGGGGACGGCCTATGCCCAGTCTTATGCAAACCTCTTCCAGGAGTACTGGGAGTGGGCTTTGTCTGGGGGGAACAGTCACCGGCCGGCTCTCATATCCAGTGCTGGATAAGATACATCCACGATATTTTTATTTTCTGGCAGGGCACAGCGAGCAACTCGGTTTTTTTTCATACACTCAATAACAATGAGTATCACATCAAATTAATACACAGGTGTGATTCTTGCAAAATTGATTTTTTTGAGCATACAGTTGGACCATGGTCAAGGTAGTGCTATAAAGACCGACGTTTATCGCAAAAAAGTTGGTTCATTTTTTATTACACGCATCCTCCTCGCACAAATGCTCCACCATTAGAGCTATCCCGGTTGGCCAATTCTTGAGGATGCGGCGGATATGCTCTACCGAAGAATGTTTTGAGGTCAGTGACCTTAACACCTGCTTTTTACAGAGACGTTACAGCAACAGGTGTGTAAAGGGTGGGTACAAGTGAGCAAAATACACTTCCCGGGCTCAGTTACATCAACCAACTAAGAAAGATGGATCTGAACAAAAATGGAGATTCCTCTCAACTTATAACTATGAGTGGTTAGCTATAAAGGCCATTCTTTTAAAACATTTGTCCATCTTAAACATGGAGCCCTCCTTCACTCAATTTTTATCTGAAAGACCACTTTTGACCTCTAGGCGGTGTAAGAACCTCAGTGATGTCCTTATCCAAAGTCATTACGTATCTAAGATAACAAACCCCTTTAACACCAGAGGTCCTATCGTGGGTTGTTATTCATGTGGCCGCTGTGCTGCCTGCGCCAATGTCCTGCGCTGCTTCACTTTTGAGACAGCAGATGGTTTTCGTTGCTATAAAATAAATCACTACATCACATGTAAAAGCACCCACATGGTATATTATGCCACGTGTGGTTGCTCCAAAATCTATATTGGCCTGACCTCCAGAGAACTACGGGTTAGTCCAAGAACATTTGTGGGACATTGGTGCGGCCAGGACTGCGACCGATGTGGCTTTTTTGAAAAGTTTGCCTTGTCACTTCACAGATTTCCATAATTGTGATCCTAGGTCCCTGAGGATTTGAGACTTAGGCGGGCTTTGCACGTTGCGACATCGGTAACAATGTGTTACCGACGCTGCAGCGATAGTCCCCGCCCCCTTCGCAGGTACGATATCTTGTGATTGCTGGTGTAGCGAACATTATCGCTACGCCAGCTTTACATGCACTCACCTGCCCTGCGACGTCGCTGTGGCAAGCGACCCGCCTACTTCCTAAGGGGGCGGGTCGTGCGGCGTCATAGCGACGTCACACGGCAGGCAGCCAATAGAAGCGGAGGGGAGGAGATGAGCGGGACGTAAACATCCCGCCCACCTCCTTCCGCATAGCCGGCCGGGACGCAGGTAGGATATGTTCCTCGCTCCAGCGGCTTCACACACAGCGATGTGTGCTGCCTGCTGGAATGAGGAACAACATCGTACCATCTCAGCAGCGGTATTATGCAAATGTTGGACCCTACACCGATCATACGATAACGACGCTTTTGCGCTCGTTAACCCTAGAACACATACCTGGGGCCTCGCAGGCCTGCTAGGTCATTTGTTTTCTATGGTAGATTGTTATGCTTGCGCGTTCTAGGGTTAATCGTATGTAAAAGGCTTTACACACTACGATGTCGACAGCGACGCCGGATGTGTGTCACTTTCGATTTGACCTCACCGACATCGCACCTGCGATATCGTAGTGTGCAAAGCCCACCATAGACTTAGTACAGGGAAGGATCAGGGGTGCCAACCTTAGGAAAATCCTGGCACAGAGAGAGACACCTCAGGGATTAAATGAAACTCTGAACTTTTCTCCATGCTTGTAGAATTCTTGTGTGCATGTGCCCTCCACAATTGTCTCATACTGTATCTTTCTATTTAATATGATATATTATATTCTACAATTGTCATATGTTTTTTACAATAGTGCCTTGCTGTAAGCATTCCTGTCTGGGACCTGTCTCCATATACTAATTAATGGTGATTTTGATCCAATGGATATTATGGATATCATATGGATCCAGCTCTTTGCCTGCTTATTGTGGATACATCATATTATTTATGGACTTGCCCCTATTTAGGGCTAATACTTGCCTTTGTTGTATTTAATATATATGATGTACTTCTTAAGAACCAACCTAATGGATGTGCGTATGCGTCCCTTCTGGCTATCTCTCTTCCCCTCTGTCGCTGTCTGGTGGTCTTGTGCGCTTGTCCGAGTGCCATAGCAACTTGTCTCTGACCCTGTACATGTGGCGCCCTGGACAAGCCAGGACGTCACAGGTACTGCAACAACGCACCCCACACCCCGGCTAGGCACACCAAAGTCAGACAAAAATCCTTGTTGCCTCCCTCCAGGGGCTGATGTCCACACCAGGTGGGGTGGAGCTAGGCAGTTGGCTCCACCCACCGAGGAGTTCACAGGCCTGGAGGCAGGAAAAGTGACAGTTCAGTTAGGGAAGTGGAAGAGAGAGGAGTGAAGTGGTAGTGGAGCAGACTGACCGTGTCCGGGTGCGTGACCCGGGCACATACAGCAAGGTTGGCAGACGGTGGTGACCGTCTGCAGGAGAGGCTGATTGACGTGAACCGTAAGGACCGGGGACGGGCGGTGGCCCACCGGTACCGGATCGGAGAGCAAAGAGAAGCCAGCACCATTCGGCAGGGCCTACGGACCCCGACCAGGCTTGGAGTCGCCTCAAAACCGGTCAAATCCGTTAGCGAAGGGAACCTCCGGGGTTTCCCAGCAGTCAAGACCCAATTGAAGGCAACCGCTCAAACCGTGAAGGGAAATACAGTCACCGCCAAGGCTACAGTTCCCAGGGCCAGAGCCTGCGGGCAAAAGGGGCTCCCTCAGCATCCATCCAAGCTGGGGAGAGGGTTACCGGTGGGAAGCCACCAGAACCGAGAACATAACACAGGTGCGGGGAAAGGCAGTCACCGCCAACCTACCGGGAGAAGAACCACCGCAGCCGTCTGTGGGACCCGTCCATCCAGCCGTTTGTTTTACCGGAGACTTTGCATTCATTATTGGCTGAGTGAGTACCACTGTGCCGTGCGGCACTGCGCTGCCCCCGCGACCCTGCACCTCACCAGGTCCCGTAACCCACCTGCCATTCCTCCCTCACCGGGCCCCGGGACAACCAACCCTGCTACTCACGGAGGGGAAGAACAACATCTAAGCTGCTCCCTGTCATCGCTCCCGGGATCCCCGTCCAGAGCAGCGGTGGTGTCACAACCTCACCACAACCGTGGGTGGCATCACGGACAATACATCCCCAAAACCAATCCCCCCTTTTCACTCACGGGCGAGGAGCGCTGCTCGAGTCCCCGGGTCCGGCCCACCACTCGAGCCACCGACCGAGCAGCAAGCGAAGCAGCCGGACCCGAGCGTGGTGAGCGCAGCGTCCCTTCCCCGCCCGCGACAACTTGGCGTCACGAACAGGATCTTACCGCTCTGCCGTCTGGTAGAGGTGCGCCTTGTGACCGCCTGAGGTGTCTGGCCGAAAATTTTGAGAAGCCGCCATTTTGGGTGCGAAAAATCCCCGCTCGAGCGTCTCCTCGAGCAGTGGAGGCGCGAAAGCCGAAACCCCGCCCCTGTAGAGGAGGAGCCAGAAAAAGACTAAGGGGTAAGGGGGCACAGAATGGCGGCCGGCCGCATATGAACCGCGGCTATAGAAGCAGGGACGCCAGGACTCTGCGATCTGCTGGTTCCTGGAAAGTACCGCTACCACCATGTCCGCCCCGTCCAGCTACGCAGAGGTTACGGAGCCGGTGCCCGGAACAGCGGCGTGGCTCAGGGCCCGAATGGCGGGGATCTGCCGGCGCTACCGGAGTCAGATATGTCTGCTGATGGAGCAGTGGACCGCGGAGGTGGAGGAGGTAGCTGCGGTCGCCCGGGTATACGGAATGGAGGCCATGATGGAGGAGCTGGTGAGTGACCCACGCCCTTGTGTCCCCGAGGGACCGGCCGTTGCGGCTGAGGGACCCGGTCTACCTCTGGCCCCCATGCCGCCTCCGTCTTCCCTGCCCGTGCACCCCGCTGCTGCTGGTCCATCTAACGTACACCCCCTCGTAACAGTAGCCGAAAGATTGGTGAGCCCGGAGACTGCGGCAGCTGGCGGCAACCCGCCTGGCGCAGGGACAGATGATGGTGACTCCGGACCTGACACAGAGCCTGTTTCGGAGGAGGACGAGGGAGTCGTCGCCCTGTATGGCACGGAGGCCACTTACATCCCCCGGAGCGGAAATAATGGATACCGGGCGGCCCTTCCTCGTCGCGCCTACTATGCGCTGGAGGGGCTGGTACCTGTGTTCTTCCACCCAGGGTCGGGTGAGGAGGACGAAGGTGAGCAGTAATGGCAGCGGTCCCCCGCCGCAAGTTGTCCCCTTTGGGACCACCGGCACCGTTTGAATAAGTTAAATGATAAGATTGAATCAACCGAACTGTAATCTGATTGGGACCGTGATTAAACTGGCCGTTGCCGGCATGTTGTCCCCGTAGGGACTTTCTGCAACCGCTGCGTAAGGAACTGCTTACAGACAAGCCCGAGAACTTGCAGGGCAACCACAAACTTGTGGGATGTAAATATTTGGCTTAAACCGTTGCCGCCTCCGGAGAGGCAGATTGGAGGAAGGGCCCGCAGCAGAGTAGGCTGGGGCCCGGCCACCACCTGAACCGGTGGTGATCCTCCGGGGGTCAGGGGTTCCCATGGACATGGGACCCCTGAAAGAGACCGTACCCGCTCGGGCAGCTTGGTTCTGGACTGGGGTCAAGGGGTGCTGCCCGCTTCTTAGGGGCAGCATCAGGGCCAGGTTGTTTGGGTGGGAGAAGAGCGGAAGCCGTACCATTTAATAAATATATGCCGTTAGAAACGTTTAAGAATGTGCCTCCCGTTGTGGGAAGTTTGACTAAAAATGCTTGTGTTTTAAATGATGTTTTTACTCTTTTGCAGTTAACAAAAAAAAATAAAACCGGTGATGGACGGGCAGCCAGCGGACGGTCTGCATTTTACTAAGGAGGAATGTGGCGCCCTGGACAAGCCAGGACGTCACAGGTACTGCAACAACACACCCCACACCCCGGCTAGGCACACCAAAGTCAGACAAAAATCCTTGTTGCCTCCCTCCAGGGGCTGATGTCCACACCAGGTGGGGTGGAGCCAGGCGGTTGGCTCCACCCACCGAGGAGTTCACAGGCCTGGAGGCGGGAAAAGTGACAGTTCAGTTAGGGAAGTGGAAGAGAGAGGAGTGAAGTGGTAGTGGAGCAGACTGACTGTGTCCGGGTGCGTGGCCCGGGCACATACAGCAAAGTTGGCAGACGGTGGTGACTGTCTGCAGGAGAGGCTGATTGACGTGAACCGTAAGGACCGGGGACGGGCGGTGGCCCGCCGGTACCGGATCGGAGAGCGAAGAGAGGCCAGCACCATTCGGCAGGGCCTACGGACCCCGACCAGGCTTGGAGTCGCCGCAAAACCGGTCAAATCCGTTAGCGAAGGGAACCTCCGGGGTTTCCCAGCAGTCAAGACACGATTGAAGGCAACCGCTCAAACCGTGAAGGGAAATACAGTCACCGCCAAGGCTACAGTTCCCAGGGCCAGAGCCTGCAGGCAAAAGGGGTTCCCTCAGCATCCATCCAAGCTGGGGAGCGGTTTACCGGTGGGAAGCCACCGGAACCGAGAACATAACACAGGTGCAGGGAAAGGCAGTCACCGCCAACCTACCGGGAGAAGAACCACCGCAGCCGTCTGTGGGACCCGTCCATCCAGCCGTTTGTTTTACCGGAGACTTTGCATTCATTATTGGCTGAGTGAGTACCACTGTGCCGTGCGGCACCGCGCTGCCCCCACGACCCTGCACCTCACCAGGTCCCGTAACCCACCTGCCATTCCTCCCTCACCGGGCCCCGGGACAACCAACCCCCCTACCCACGGAGGGGAAGAGCAACATCTAAGCTGCTCCCTGTCATCGCTCCCGGGATCCCCGTCAAGAGCAGCGGTTGTGTCACAACCTCACCACAACCGTGGGTGGCGTCACGGACAATAAATCCCCAAAACCAATCCCCCCTTTTCACTCACGGGCGAGGAGCGCCGCTCGAGTCCCCGGGATCTGGCCCACCGCTCGAGCAACTGACCGAGCAGCAAGCGAAGCAGCCGCAACCGTGCCGGACCCGAGCGTGGTGAGCGCAGCGTCCCCTCCCCGCCCGCGACATACATAGTGCTAGTGTTATGACAACGCAAGCGGAATGGACAGATTGATTTCAGATGGTGTACAGGTGCCACTATATCCACCTTGATTGGTTCTCGCAGCCCAGGTGACCACTACCTCTTACTCTAAAAAGGTCCTGGCATGTGTACCTTTCAGTCCTTTGATGAAGCGAGCAATTTCTCACGAAACACGCATTGAGGCGTTCTCATGGGATTTCCTCTGACCCTGTTATGCTTGCCGGACGAGCAATGTTGTTTAGCAAACCCACTGGGCCACAGCACACATAAAACCCAGAGGGGCTTGACTACAGACCTGAGCCTGGTCTTCTCCAGTGCTTCTCATGGTGAGGGTGTTACGCTTCAGGTATGAGTCTGGGTGCCACTCGGGAAGACTGGTGCTGCATCGGCTGGCCCCAGGGGTATGGGAGCGGCAGTCTCTGGCAGTAGGTTACAGCAGCAGCAGGTGTCGAGATTCCATCCAGGATGGATGGACGGATGGATGGTACAGCAGCTGTGACCGGCATGGATACTTGCAGAGGCGGGTATCGTGTAAGCTGGTCGGCGTAGATGGTAGCGACAGCAGTGGAACAGCATGGTAGTACAGCACTGAAATATAAAGATGTATCAGCAGCAGCAGACAGCACAATATCATCAGCTGCAGTGCTAAGGGCCCTGATAACTAGCAATGACTAACTCATTGCCCAGGCACCAGTGATAAGGCTGAGGCTGGAGGCCTGGAAGATGTACAGATGTTCTGGGAGACAGCAGCATGGGACAGGGACGGGACCACCACCGCAGGACTCCTGGACAGGTGAGGAAACCGACGTCCTTGCTGGGGAAGGGGAGCAGGAGAGTGCGAGGATGTCGGCATGGGCGTTACAGTACCCCCCTTCCTTACGCCCCCCACCCACCCCCTTTTAGGGTATTTGTTAAGGAGAAGAGGGAAATTAATATTCTCCCTTGGCTGCCATGACCTCTCAAAAAAGAACAACCAATTGAGATATAACCAAGGGGTTAACCAAGAAGACCAAAAGAAAAACCCCTAAAAAATTACTTTATCATTATTGTCTTAAAATCAGAAATTCCCCCCAAAAAGCGTGATTATATAAAGTCATTAACACGGTGCAATGATTAAGGATTGGGAATGGCCAAAAACCCTATCAGTTTCCCTTCCTTGCCACGGAGGTTGGCACTCTAAATTTAGCGCAATGGTGCCCCCGCTCACCGACGGCTTGCCCTTATAGTCTGAGGTGCAGCTAGTCTGGAAATTCGGGAGTAACAACACACATAACAATCTATGCACACCTACATGTCCTTAAAAATATAAAATGACTTAGCACTGTCACAAGGGTAAAAATATCCCAGACAGTTAGATCCCCCTATTTTCTATAATATAATACTAGAAAAATAGGTTTGATCTCTCAGCTTAAATAACCTGATGTTATACTTATTAAAAAAATAAATTGTCAAGTGCCTCCAAAGTATATATAAAGTGCTAAATACCTCCAAGTACTGTGTAACACAAGGAGTAAACACAAACACTGCTGTAAACCTAGACTGTTATTGTGCAAACTGGCCAAGCAATATATCAATGTAAGCAAGGACTCTCTTTGCTAATAACCTGGTTTTTCATTATCACACCAGCAGAAAAAGGTACCAAAAGATATGTAAACATAGTCAAACCTATTTTCTAGTATTATCTTATAGAAAATAGGGGGATCTAACTGTCTGGGATATTTTTACCCTTGTGACAGAGTCATTTTATATTTTTGAGGACATGTAGGTGTGCATAGATTATGTGTGTTGTCACTCCCGAATTTCCAGACTAGCTGCACCTCAGACTAGAACAGGGATATAAGAGCAAGCTGTCGGTAAGCGGGGGCGCCATTGCGCTAAATGTAGAGTGCCAACCTCCGCGGCAAGGAAGGTAAACTGATAGGGCTTTTCACCATTCCGAATCTTTAATCATTGGACCGTGTCTATGACTTTATATAATCACGTTTTTTGGGGGGGATTTCTGATTTTAAGACAATAATAATAAGGTGATTTTTTTAGGGATTTTTCTTTTGGTCTTCCTGCAATGACCTCTCCTCAGGACCAAACCCCTTCCAGAGGCTAAGAGGTACCTGGATCCCTGTGATAACGGCTCAGGATGACAGGTTTGAGGAGGGACACATGGAAAGAGTTGGGGATGCATAGAGAAGCCAGGAGCTTCAGTTTGTAGTCTGGAGCACCTCAATGGGACTCAACTTGTAGGATGGTAACTTGAAGTGGACGTATCCGGAAGAGAGACATACCTTGTCTCCGGGCTGGAACGAAGAAGGATGTAGGTGTCTCTTGTCTTCATGCCTCTTCATATGAATGGAGGACTGCTCCAGGGAGGACTTGGTCTCCACCCTGATGTCGGAGAACGTCTTAACGAGAGAAACAGCTTGCCAAAGGTGAGTGCCACTGGGAATGGGATTCTGGGTCGCTGTCCATACAGAATCTGAAAAGGAGGCTTGGCGGCGGACTTACTTAGGTGGTTTTATATACGAGAACTCCACACAAGGGAGGAGCTTGACCCAGTCACTATGATGCTCATTGACGAAGTGTCACAGAAAGTTCATCATAGTCTGGTTCACCCGTTCCACTTGGCTATTGGACTGCGGATTGTAGTCTGCCGAGAAGTCCAAAGTGACATCCAACAGCTTGGAGGTGGCCTTCCAGAATCTAGATATGAACTGGACTCCTCTGTCGGACACAATGAGGAGTGGTAGACCGTGCAGCAGAAAGATGAGCTGCATGAAGTGCTCAGCAAGCACTGGCGAAGAAGGCAAACCGGTCAGCAGGGTAAAATGGGCCATTTTAGAGAATCTGTCCACCACCACTAAGTTGACGGTGCAACCGGAGGACTTCAGTAGATCTGTGATAAAGTCCATCCCGATGTGATATGCTATCAGGGGGTAGATGGCACCGGAAAAGGGAGCAGTGGATCAGCAGGAAGCTTCTTCAGTGTCTTCTTATGGGCACTCGAAGGACAGGCCAACACAAATTCCAGGACATCTTGTCGCAGTGTAGGCCACCAGTAGCACTACAACGTCAGCTGCAATGACTTCTGTCCAGTATGACTGGCCAGCCAAAAGGAATGACCCCACTGAATAACTCGCTCCCTGTCTGCTTCAGCAACATCTTGCCGGGAGGAACCTGGAAAATGTCTATAGGAGCCATGTCACCATCCTGGATGGCTCAATTATGTGTTGAGGCTCCTCCTCCTGATCGGCTGACAGAAATGATCGCAACAGCGCATCAACCTTGATGTTCATTTCTGCAGGGCGGAAATGCAGCACAAAGTCGAAGCGAGTGAACAAAAGCGACCACCGGGCTTGACGAGGATTCATCCCCTGAGCTGACTGTAGGTAAGCAAAGTTCTTGTGTTAGGCGTAAATGATTACAGGGTGCACTGCTCCTTCCAACACATAACACCAGAGCCATCTTGAGGGCCAACAGCTCCCAATCGCCAATTGAGTAGTTGCACTTGGCTGGAGAGAAAGCCCTGGAAAAGAAACCGCAGGTTAAATAGCACTTCTGTGTGAGAACTGCATCGGCAACAGAAGACGAAGCATCCACTTCGAGGGTAAACTGCTGATTAGAATCAGGTCTATGTAGCGTCAAAGCTAAGTAAGGCCTGTTTGAGGGAAATAAAGGTGTTTTCTGCCTCAGGAGTCCAAGCTTTCAGATTCGCCCCTTTGCGGGTCAAGACTGAGATGGGAAGAGCCAGTGACGAGAATCACGGGATAAACTGCCTGTAGTAATTGGCAAACCCAAAGAACCGCCGGATCAGACTGTCAGGACGTGGCCACTTCAGTACTGCTAACAACTTGCTGGATCCATCCTCAGGCCGGTCACTGAGATGATGTAACCTAAGAAAAGCAGGGATGATTTCTCAAACAGGTGCTTTTCGTATTTGGCATATACATGGTTCTCCCTTAACCTCTGCAGAACCTGCTGAACGTTTCTTCTGTGCGTAAGAAAGTCCAGTGAGAATACAAGAATGTCGTCCAAGTACACCACTACACATGTGTATAGCAGATCTCGAAAGATATCGTTGATGAATTCCTGAAAGACTGTCGGGGCATTGCTGAGCCCAAATGGCATTACCCGATACTCATAGTGGCTGTCATGGGTGTTGAAGGCAGTCTTCCATTCATCGCCCAACCATATCCTAACCAGATTGTACGCACCAAAGAGGTCAAGCTTGGAGAAGATCCTAAATCCTCGGAGTCGGTCGAACAATTCTGGTATGAGCAGCAGCGATTATTTGTTCTTGACTGTGATTTGATTGAGACCTCTGTAGTCTATATATGGTCAAAGAGACCTGTCCTTTTTTCACAAAGGAGAAACCGGCTCCGGCCGTTGAGGAAGTGTATTGAATGAAACCTCTTGCCATATTGTACTTTATGTATTCGGACATCACCTGGGTCTCGGCCTGAGACGGGATACATACAACCACGAGGAGGGGTTGACCCAGGGAGTAGGTCAATCGGACAGTGGTATTGTCTATGTGGCGGCTGGGTTTTGGCCTCTTTTTTGTCAAAGACATCTGCATAGGCCCAGTATGCAGACAGCAGACCTGGAAGATTAGAGGGCTTCATGGGTGGTCAAGGAGATTGTACATGAACAAGACAGCTTTTATGGCAAGTGTTACCCCACCTGAGCAGATCTCCAGTCCAGAAGTGGTTCGTGCTTCCGAATCCACAGTAGACCCAGCAACAGCGGATGCGACATTCCTGAAAGGACGTGAAAGGTGATCTTCTCCATATGCAGCACTCCTACTCATAGGACAGCGTCTTCTGTAACAAACTGGATGACCTCGGGCAGAGGCTTTTTGTTCACCGACAGCACTGGAACAGGACTTTGCAGCTGATGAACAGGAATCCAATACCGATCCACTATACTCAGTTGTATGAAATTCCCATCAGCACAGAAGGGCCACCTCAGAGAACCAGAAGTCACTGGTTACGGACACAGTCAAATATAGAGGTGCAGAGGACTTGCCATCACGTAGAGTAGCCTCTCCTACTGACCCTAGGCAAGAAATTTTCCCGGCTTCTTGGGACAAAAGCAGATTAGGTGCGCGGAGCTTCAACAATAGTAGCACCTCCCATTGGTACGACGAATGTCCTGGCGATAGCAGACAGACCACACTTGATCAATCTCCATTGGCTCTGGGACTGTAGGTATGGAGGCCACACTGGCACGAGGAACCAAGCACCTCAGAACAGAGGGTACTGGGTGTGATGACCTCCTTTCACGGGCTTTCTCATGAGCACATTACAGAAAGCACAGGTCAATCTGAATGGCTAGGCTAATCAGGTCATCCAGAAAGAAGAATAAAGCACGACTGTAACGATAGTCCTGGGAGTGGACTCACTGGACTGGGCACTGGACTCTCCTGAGGTGCCGCCTTGAGCGAATCCCTATACAGGGACGTCGGGCGTAACCCCAGAGGGTCTAGATGCACGGAAGCCGGGATCAGCAGGATTCACAGGAAAGAGTTTTATAGAGTCTGTGGTAGATACAGGATCAGATCTGAACCAGGTACAGGTTAACGGCATCAGGCTGAAGGCCAGAATCGGAGACTGGTGCAGGTTAACGGGATCAGGCTGAAGTCCAGAACCGGAGACTGGTGCAGGTTACAGGGATCAGGCTGGAGTGTGTGCTCAGAAAGGTACTCAGGATCTGTAAGCAAAGACAGTGTTACACCAAGCATAGGCATAGAGAGACCTGAACAA
Source organism: Anomaloglossus baeobatrachus (assembly GCF_048569485.1). Lineage (NCBI taxonomy): Eukaryota > Metazoa > Chordata > Amphibia > Anura > Aromobatidae > Anomaloglossus > Anomaloglossus baeobatrachus. The sequence goes on along the minus strand of NW_027442103.1, from coordinate 133,575 downwards.
CTGGTACAAGAGACAAGCTACAGGGACACGTTGAACAAGCACTGGCCATGGGGAACAGGAAGTCTTAAATACCCAAGGTATTTAGTAGTCAGATCCTGGACAGCTGTGCTGGCCCTTTAAGTCTAGGAGAGTGCACACGCATGCCCTCTAGTGTGCATGTGTGACGCCCTTAACCCGTGGTGGGTGGCGCAGTCGGATCGGGAGCGTGACAATGACCAGCTAACTCGTCCCTTGATTTTACCAGTTAGGCCTCACCAGAATGCTCCGATGAATGACTCATTGGTCCACTGCAGCTCAGACAATAAGGTGTGGAATCTTATGGCTTACGGTGAAATCCCCTTGTTGCAGGTCAAACAGTGCTTCTGTAGCAGATGCAATGTGGCCAGGTTCATCAAATATTTCCTGGAAAGTCTCCAGGAAGATAGACAGGTTGGAGACTAGTGAATCAAGCCTCTCCAGAAACGAACTGATCTAGTCCAAAGCTTCGCCCTCTAGGTAAGAGGCCAGGAAAGCCACTTTGGTGGCATCTGTGGGATACTGCTGCGGCAGGAGACGGAAGTGCAACTGGCACTATTAAGAAACCCTTAACAAAGCTTCGGATCCCCTCGGTACCGTGGATGTCTGCTGAGACGAATGAGGAAGACTGCCGACTGGAAGAGAGGACGGCACAGAAGGCTCCAAAACTGGAGTAGCAGCTTGGCTGGAAGCATTCTGCTTGGATGTCTGCCGTTCGTCCATGGAAGCTAAATACTCCAGCACCCGACCTTGTATACCTTCCTGATGAGTAAGTTCTTGTTAGACGCTGGTAAGCTGAGTGTTGTTGGTTGCAAGATCTGTCAACTGCAGAGAGGTCAGCCATGTGTCCATAGCCTGCAGACTGGTCACATACCTCCCAACTTTTCAAGAAAGGAAAGAGGGACAAAGTATGCGGCGCGCGCAGCGCGCCGCGGCAAATTTTAACCACGCCCCTAGCCACACCCCCTAGCCACACCCATTTGGCAGTAAGGGTCATTCAGCAGATGCCCCGGACTGTTCAGTCATATTCATAGCAGTCAGAATTTTTTTATATTTCTGTGTCACTATATGACATGCTGCTTATTTGTGCCTATCAATCTGTGTTCACACGCTGCATAAATTCTGTTTCTTTTTGTTTCTCTCTGCACCAAACTACACAATAACAATCTTCTCTGTTTTTTCCATTTTTGCTGCATTTTTTCTGCCTTTTCTCCATTATTTAATGCGTTTTTGGTTCAGATGTGAATCTGCGTTTTTAAGTGTTTTTATTGTAGAGAAGCTTTTTCCTGCATTTTTTAAGCTCCACATAGAAACCTCCAGAGAAACACCCCCCCCCCCCCCCGAAAACCGCAGAATTCAGCGGCGTCTTTTCATGGAATCACATCCACTTTACTTGGACAATTAAACACAGCAGAATAAATGTGCAAAGAAACAGCAGAAAAAAATGCAGCATTTACACTACATGTGAATATGGACTAATTGTCCAAGCAAAGTGGATGAGACGTCCTGAAATCTCCGCTCCTGGTGCGTGGAAAGACGCCGCTGAACTGTGCGGATTTGGTGTTTCTGTCTTTATAAGCTTCAGGATTCACATCAGCAACAAACATGTATCAAATAAGGGGGGCAATGCATAAAAAATACCGCAAACACGCAATAATCAGAGAACATTGTTATTGCACTTGTGGCGCGGACACCTGCAGAAAAAATGCCGCATTTACGCTATGTGTGAACACGGCCTCAGTGATCCATTTTTCTTACATTTTTTATGGGTTTTAATAAAGAAAAATAATAAATTGCGCCTTTTTTTTCCCGCCATTTACCGATCCCCATAAATAATCTGATCGCTGTGTTGTTCAGGTCATTACGATTACAGGGACACCAAATATGTCCATGTTATTTGCTGATTTGTGATGTTTATTATTTTTATAAAAAAGTGCAATAAAATTACTTTATTCTATATTTTTTTATTATTTTTAGTAACTTTATTAGAAAAAAAAAAATCCTCTTTCCTCTCCCTCTAGAATATAGGAGATAGAGTCACTGCTGTGTACAATGTAGCTGTGTCCTGTGTAATCTGCTGTGTAAGAGGCTGCATTGTAGGTTCATTTATGTGAAATCCTCCCTCTGACATCATCAATCCTAGTGGCTCAACAGCTTGAGCAGCTAGGAAAGCCAGGAGGTTGCTGGACACAAGTTTTGAACGTTGCTGGTTTGAATCCAAGGTGGTGAAGATAAAAAAAAAAAATAAAAAAATTGTATTTGTATTTTTTTCCTCATTTCTTTAAAGTAGTTTTATGGGAACAAACGAATCTGACTCTTTCACCAACATTGAGATACAGTATTTATCTATCTATCTATCTATCTATCTCTATCCCTCTATCTATTTATCTATGATTCTATCTCTCTATCTATCTATCTATGATTCTATCTATCTATGATTCTATCTATCTATGATTCTATCTCTATCTATCTATTATCTGTCGTGTATCTATATATCCCTCTATCATCCATCCATCCCACTATCATCCATCCCTCCCTCTATCCCTCCCTCTATCTCTCCATTCATCCCTCCATTCATCCCTCCATCATCCATCCATCCATCCCTCTATCCCTCCATTCATCCCTCTATCATCCATGCATCCATCCCTCCCTCTATCCCTCCATTCATCCCTCTATCCCTCCATTCATCCCTCCTTCTATCCCTCCATTCATCCCTCTATCATTCATCCATCCCTGCCTCTATCGCTCCATTCATCCCTCCCTCTATCCCTCCATTCAACCCTCTATCATCCATCCATCCCTCTATCCCTCCTTTCATCCCTCTATCCCTCCATTCATCCCTCTATCATCCATCCATCCCTCTATCCCTCCTTTCATCCCTCTATCCCTCCATTCATCCCTCTATCATCCATCCCTCCCTCTATCCCTCCTTTCATCCCTCTATCCCTCCATTCATCCCTCTATCATCCATCCATCCATCCCTCCCTCTATCCCTCTATTCATCCCTCCATTCATCCCTCTATCATCCATCCATCCATCCCTCTATCCCTCCATTCATCCCTCTATCATCCATCCATCCCTCCCTCTATCCCTCTATCCCTCCATTCATCCCTCCTTCTATCCCTCCATTCATTCCTCCATTCATCCCTCTATCATCCATCCAACCCTCCCTCTATCCCTCCATTCATCCCTCTATCATCCATCCATCTCTCCCTTTATCCCTCCTTTCATCCCTCTATCCCTCCATTCATCCCTCTATCATCCATCCATCCCTCCATCTATCCCTCCATTCATCCCTCTATCATCCATCCATCCCTCCCTCTATCCCTCCTTTCATCCCTCTATCCCTCCATTCATCCCTCTATCATCCATCCATCCCTCCCTCTATCCCTCCTTTCATCCCTCTATCCCTCCATTCATCCCTCTATCATCCATCCATCCCTCCCTCTATCCCTCCATTCATCCCTCCATTCATCCCTCTATCATCCATCCATCCATCCCTCTATCCCTCCATTCATCCCTCTATCATCCATCCATCCCTCCCTCTATCCCTCCTTTCATCCCTCTATCCCTCCATTCATCCCTCTATCATCCATCCATCCCTCCCTCTATCCCTCCATTCATCCCTCTATCATCCATCCATCCCTCCCTCTATCCCTCCTTTCATCCCTCTATCCCTCCATTCATCCCTCTATCATCCATCCATCCCTCCCTCTATCCCTCCTTTCATCCCTCTATCCCTCCATTCATCCCTCTATCATCCATCCATCCCTCCCTCTATCCCTCCATTCATCCCTCCATTCATCCCTCTATCATCCATCCATCCCTCCCTCTATCCCTCCTTTCATCCCTCTATCCCTCCATTCATCCCTCCTTCTATCCCTCCATTCATTCCTCCATTCATCCCTCTATCATCCATCCATCCCTCCCTCTATCCCTCCATTCATCCCTCTATCATCCATCCATCCCTCCTTCTATCCCTCCTTTCATCCCTCTATCCCTCCATTCATCCCTCTATCATCCATCCATCCCTGCCTCTATCCCTCCATTCATCCCTCCCTCTATCCCTCCATTCATCCCTCTATCATCCATCCATCCCTCCCTCTATCCCTCCATTCATCCCTCTATCATCCATCCATCCCTCCCTCTATCCCTCCTTTCATCCCTCTATCCCTCCATTCATCCCTCTATCATCCACCCATCCCTCCCTCTATCCCTCCTTTCATCCCTCTATCCCTCCATTCATCCCTCTATCATCCATCCATCCCTCCATTCATCCCTCCATTCATCCCTCTATCATCCATCCATCCATCCCTCTATCCCTCCATTCATCCCTCTATCATCCATCCATCCCTTCCTCTATCCCTCCTTTCATCCCTCTATCCCTCCATTCATCCCTCCTTCTATCCCTCCATTCATTCCTCCATTAATCCCTCTATCATCCATCCATCCCTCCCTCTATCATCCATCCATCCCTGCCTCTATCCCTCCATTCATCCCTCCCTCTATCCCTCCATTCATCCCTCTATCATCCATCCATCCCTCCCTCTATCCCTCCATTCATCCCTCTATCATCCATCCATCCCTCCCTCTATCCCTCCTTTCATCCCTCTATCCCTCCATTCATCCCTCTATCATCCATCCGTCCCTGCCTCTATCCCTCCATTCATCCCTCCCTCTATCCCTCCATTCATCCCTCTATCATCCATCCATCCCTCCCTCTATCCCTCCCTCTATCCCTCCATTCATCCATCCCTCCATCCATCTTTGCAGCTGAATAACCTGCTTCTGGTGTCTGCAGTATAGAGGTCAAGATAACAAAATCTTCCTATTGGTTTCAATAGAGGCAGTAGCTCAGTGGTAAAGCTGCTGCCTTTGAAACAATGAACTCACAGTTCCACGAGTTCGAGTCCCGGCCGCCCCGAAAATCCAGAGCCGATGATAATTTAATTTAATTTATTCACTTCACTGAGGGGAGGAGCCGGGACATCAGCTGTGAGCCGCGGGAGTGCGGGACAGCCCTGATAAAGCGTGCAAGTCCCGCAGAATCCGGGACGGTTGGGAGGTATGTGGTCATGAGATGGTGTTGTTCCTCCTGCAAATGAGCAAGTTCTCACTGAGCCGAGAATGCAGGGCCAGCATGGTTCATGTCCTGGGAAAACTGTTATGCTCGCCCGCAGAGCAGAGATATTTAGAAAAGCCACTGAGCCACAGCACACAGAAAAACTAAAGGGGCTTGACTATGGACCTGAGCCTGGTCTTCTCCAGAGCCCCTCATGGTGAGGGTGTTACACTGCAGGTATGTGTGCGGGTGACACTCAGGAAGACTGGTGCTGCTTCAGCTGCCCCCAGGGGTAAACGAGCAACAGTCTCTGGCAGTAGGTTAGAGCAGCAGCAGGTGTTGAGATTCTGTCTGGGATGGATGGACGGATTGATAGTACAGCAGCTGCGACTGACATGGATACTTGAGGAGACGGGTATCGTGTAAGCTGGACGGCGTGGATGGTAGCGGCAGCAGTGGAACAGCAAGGAAGCACAGCACTACAATATAAAGAAGTGTGAGCAGCAGCAGACAGCACAATATCAGCAGCAGCGCTAAGGGACCTGAGAACTAGCAATGACTCCAAGGGGTACTTTGCACATTACAACATCGCAGGTGCGATGTCGGTGGGGTCAAATCGAAAGTGACGCACATCCGGCGTCACTGTCGACATCGCAGTATGTGAATCCTTTTACATACGATTAACGAGCGCAAAAGCGTCGTTATCGTATGATCGGTGTAGGGTCCGACATTTTCATAATTTTGCAGCAGCGACGGTATGATGTTGTTCCTCGTTCCTGCGGCAGCACACATCGCTGTGTATGATGCCGTAGGAGCGAGGAACATCACCTTACCTGCGTCCCGGCTGCAATGAGAAGGAAGGAGGTGGGCGGGATGTTTACGTCCTGTTCATCGCCACCCCTCCGCTCCTATTGGCCGCCTGCCTTGTGACGTCGCTGTGACCTCGCACGACCCGTCCCCTTAGGAAGGAGGCGGTTCGCCTGGCAGAGCGACGTCGCAGGGCAGGTAAGTGCATGTGAAGCTGCCGTAGCGATAATGTTCGCTATGGCAGCAATCACAAGATATCGCTGCTTCGACGGGGGCGGGGACTATCGCGCTCGACATCGCAACATCGGCTTGCAATGTCGCAACGTGCAAAGTACCCCTAACTTATTGCGGCTAACAATCAAGGATAGAGGACAAATCCCAATTGAAATTAACAAAAACAAAAAATCCTAAAAGTTGCAAATTAAAGTATAATATTAAAAACTCAATATGTGGATGTGAGAAAAGCACTCCAAAACAATAGAGTGGACCAAAAAAAGTGAAATAAGCAAGGATCTAGGTAAACCTAAAGGGCCCTGCCGTTGCCCATACAGTCTCACCCTACCTTGCTGCGGAGGTTGGCACCCTAATAAAATGCAAATAGTGCCCCTGCTCACCGATGACTCACCCTTAAGGACCCTGATGAGTCCCTAAACTAGATCCTATCATAAATTATGCAGAAATACAAAGTCTGATCAAATAGGTTTTAAATAACCAAGCTCAAAAGGTAATAACCACGAAGGTATCTACTAATAATATGCCATGCTGAATCCTGATAGATACCTCATGAAACAGCAAATCAAACTGCGAGGGCTACTGGTGTGCACCACAACGCCCCACGTAAATGAAAGAAAGGACCCACAATTACAGGTTACAAAAACAAGCAAAAGATCAAACAAAAAAATAAAGATAAAAACACTTCCCTTATACATGTCATTATTCACAAGACGGCCTCAACGCGTTTCCCCTGTTTCAGGTTCATCAGGAGGCCTGATTGGGGTATAGATGTCCCTAAATGGTGTGGATACACTGAAAACGCAAACCTATTTGATCAGACATTGTATTTGTGGATAATTTATGATAGGATCTAGTTTAGGGACTCATTAGGGTCTTTAAGGGTGAGTCATCATTGAGCGGAGGCACCATTTGCGTTTTATTAGGGTACAAACCTCCACGGTAAGGTAGGGTGAGACCGTAGTGGCAATAGCAGGGCCATTTAGAGTTACCTAGATCCATGCCTATCTCGCTTATTTTTCTCCTCTATTATTTTGGAGTGCTTTTCTCACATCCACATAGTGAGTTTTTAATATTATACTTAATAACATTTGCAACTTTTAGGAATTTTGTTTTTTGTTAATTTCTAACTGATTGCCCAGGCACCAGTAAAAGGCAGAGGTGCTTTAAGTACCTGCGACCTCCCAGCTGACCTTGGAGGTACTTCTGAGATATGAGGATATTGGCTCTTTAAGAAATTGGTCGTCTGGATAGGGGAGAAAACCAATGTCCTCGCCAGGGGAGGGGAGCAGAAGAGTGTGAGGATGCCGCCATGGATGTTACAAGCACCAATTATATACTGCAGTATTTCCAGGTAATATAATACCCTTAATATATGGGCACCCCACTGGTTCAATTTTTGGCTGTATCTTGAATCTAAACTTTTGATATTGCCTAGGAGCATATGGTTTGCTCCAAGTGCTGATGCACTAGTCACTTTATATTTGGTATTAGCTTTGTGTATTATATTTCTGTGGTTTAAAGGGAACCTGTCAGCAGAAATTTCGCACTAAACCTAAAAGATTCCCCTTCTGCAGCTCCTGGGCTGCATTCTAGAAAGGTTCCTGTTGTTATTGTGCCCCCTTTGAGACCTAAATAAATACTTTATAAAGTCTTACCTTTTTGTATGCAAATCTTTTTTTATGGTCACAGGGGCGGGCTGTCTTGCGTCCGTTATTCTCCCTCCTGCCACTTTACGCCGTCCCCCATTGCTCATTTCCATACCTGAGGACGCCGCCCAGTGCTCCCTAGGTCTCGCGCATGCCCAGTGGCACTATCGCGGGACAGCACTGTGTAAAGTGTGACCACTGGTGAGGTGATTGCGCAGGCGTGAGATTATGGGCGGCGCTGTGATTGTCATCAGCAGCGTCATCCAAGTACCCGCCCATAATCTTGTGTCCGCGCTTTTCACTCTGCCTCCACCGTTATGCGGTTATGATCGGTGGTATGCTGCTCCTCACATCTATTTCCTGCTCCAGGGAAAGATGGGTAATAGGTGACGTGGGTTCATATGGCCAGCGCTTGCGCATAACGGTGGAGGCAGAGTGAAAAGCGCGGGCAGGAGATTATGAGCGGGTACTTGGATGACGCTGCTGATGACAATCACAGCGCCGCCCATAATTTCACTCCCTGCGCAATCACGTCACCAGCGGACACACTGCGCACAGTCCCGCGAGAGTGGCACTGGGCATGCGCGAGACCATGGGAGCACTGGGCGGCGTCCTCATGTATGGAAATGAGCAATGGGGGACGGCGTACAGCATCAGGAGGGAGAATAACGGACGCAAGACAGCCCGCCCCCGTGACCATAAAAAAAAAGATTTGGATACAAAAAGGTAAGACTTTATAAAGTATTTATTTAGGTCTCAAAGGGGGCACAATAACAACAGGAACCTTTCTAGAAAGCAGCCCAGGAGCTGCAGAAGGGGAATCTTTTAGGTTTATTGCGAAATTTCTGCTGACAGGTTCCCTTTAACTACTGTATACTTACATATGTTTACATGCCAAATACTGTATGTGATCAATTCATTTTATACTGCATATCAAGTGTGATCTCGAACCATGGCATTTACATTTACTGTTGTCTGTTTTTCTATATCTTATTTTTTAATATGTTTAATAAAATTTGTATTTTTTTATGGTGTTTAGTCCATTTTGTTCTCTCCTTAATATAATTCTATTTGTGGATATATGCATTTTCGTCAGATTGGGAATTATGTAACGTTATTCCATGGCTAACACTCATTATACTTTTGTTTAAATGGAATTTGTGTATTTATTGTTTCCATCCTGTAGTAATGTGCCCATCCTTGTTCCCATACTGTAGTAATAAGAAACAGAAAGCAATGTTGTCAGCTCACCTCCTCTGGTTCTCTGGCATCCTAGTGGCAGCCTGGACTTCGTTTGGCCAACCGTATGAAGACAAGCAAGAAAATAGATGTGGCGCTTGTAAGAAACCAGCTTGAAGTAGTTCAATAAAATATCCAAAATTTATTTAGAAACGTTGCAAGTAAAAATATAGGACAGTCATGACTACCCCCTTGTAGAACTAGATGGTGAGTGGGGACAATGCGTTTCTCCAATCTCTTGGGCTTAATCATGTACATGATTAAGGCCAAGAGATTGGCAGAATCGTGTTGTCCCCACTGACCATCTAGTCCTACAAGGGGGTAGTTATGACTGTCCTGTATTTTTACTTGCAACATTTCTAAATAAATTTGGATATTTTACATGAACTATTCAAGCTGGTTCCTTACAAGCGCTGGATCTATTTTCTTGCTTGTCATTCTGTAGTAATGTGCACATCCTTGTCCCCATCCTGTAGTAACGTGCCCCAGCCTTGTCACCATCCTGTAGTAATGTGCCCATCATGTAGTAATGTGCTCATCCTTGTCCTCTTTTACTAAAGTGCACCATACTTGAGCCCATCTTGTAGTAAAGTGCCCACCTTGTAGTAATGCAGCCCTCCTTTTCCCCATTCTGTATTAATGTGTCCCTCCTTTTCCCCATTATGTATTAATGTGCCCATCCTTGTCCCCATCCTGTAGTAATGTGCCCTTCCTTGTCACCATCCTGTAGTAATGTGCCCATCCTGTAATAATGTGCTCCATCCTGTAGTAATGTGCCCCATCTTGTAGTAATGTGCCCCATCCTTGTCTCCATCCTGTAGTAATGTACCCATCCTTGTCCCCTTTTACAAATGTGCCCCATCCTTGAGCCCATCCTTTAGTAAAGTGTCCATCCTGTGGTAATGTGCCCCATCTTTGTGCCCATCCTGTAGTAATGTGCCCTCTCCTTGACCCCATCCTGTAGAAATGTGCCTATCCTGTAGTAATGTGCCCCCTCTTTGTCCCCTTTTATTAATGTTCCCCATCCTTGTCCCAATTTTGTAGTATTGTGCCCATCCTGTGGTAATGTGCCCAACCTTGTCCCCTTTTACTAATATGCCCCATCCTTGAGCCCATCCTTTAGTAAAGTGTCCATCCTGGCTTAATGTGCCCCCTCTTTTTCCCCATTCTGTAGTAATGTGCCCATCCTTGTCCCCATCCTGTATTAATGTGCCCCATCCTTGTCCCCCTACTGTAGTAATATGCCCATCCTGTAGTAATGGTCCCCATCCTGCAGTAATGTGCCCATCCTCTAGTAATGTTCCCCATCCTTGTGCCCATCCTTGTCCCCTTTTACAAATGTGCCCCATTTTTGTCCCCATTGTGTAGTAATGTGCCCATCCTGTAGTAATGTGCCCAGTCTCGTCCCCTTTAACTAATGTGCCCCAAACATGTGCTCATCCTGTATTATTAAACTTGTTCCCTTTTATAATTTGTCTCATCCTTGAGCCCATCTTGTAGTAATGTGTCCATCCTGTAGTATTGTGCCCTCACCTTGACCTCAACTTGTAGTAATATGACCATTGTGTAGTAATGTGCTCCCTCCTTGTCCCCCTTTACTAATCTGCCCCATCCTTGTCCCATTCCTGTAGTATTGTGCCCATCCTGTAGTAATGTGCCCAACCGTGTTCCCTTTTACTAATGTGCCCCGTCCTTGAGCCCATTCTGTAGCAAGGTGCCCATCCTGTAGTATTGTGCCCCCTCCTTGATCCCATTCTGTAGTAATGTGCCCATCCTGTAATAATGTGCCCATTCTGTAGTATTATGCCCATCGTGTAGTAATATGCCCATCCTTGTCCCTTTTTACTAATGTGCCCATCCTTGTTTACTTTTACTATACTGTCCCCTTTACTGATCCTTTTTTTGTAGCAATGCCTCATCCTTGTCTGCTATTGTGCCATTTCATACCTCTCCTCCATTCTCCAACCTGCTTCTTGCAGCCAGCAGGCACGAGCCCCCCTTGATGATCGAGGCAACTGGCGACTGTCAACGCATCATCTGAAATTCAGATGAAAGTTTTGCCGCCGTGCAGTGTCAAGCTCTCTCTGCACTATTCCAATGGCAGCCGCCGGCCAATCAGAGGCAAACAGGTGACGTCATATGCATCAACCTCTTGCCACTTATTGGCCAGCAGCTGCCATTGGAATAGTTATGCAGAGAGAGCTTGACTCTGCTCTGCATCGGTAAAACGTTCATCTGAAATAAAGCAGTGAGCACTGACAGGTGCGACCCTTGCACCAGCCGCGATCGTCAAGGGGGGCACTTGCCTGTGAGCCGCAAGAAGCAGGTGATCGGGTACTGTGACTATTTGGCAGCCTAGAACAACTGTGCTGTACTCGCGTACCTGCTACAACTGATGACGGGTCATGTGACAGAAAGGAAGTTCCAAGTCAGTGGCTGTGATGGTTGGATATGGGGGGAGGTGTATCATGTTGTGTAGATTCATATTTTAAGCTTGGTTCACTGTCCATTATTTGTACTGCTTGTGTGTACATTGTATTGTCTGTAGGTAATCACCCCCTGTAGTGTTCCTGTTCCTAAGTTTGGGGGAAGGGGCCTGAGATTCACCCAACCTCTTTGCTTACCTGGTAGACTCAATCAGTCTGTTGGAGAACTTGAACAGAGAAGGATTAATCCTCTGTGAGAAACTGTGGCTTCTCAGAGAGACCTGTACATTTATCGCTTACCGGACTATATTTGTGTTACAGGACTAATTTTACCCTCTGTTTTGTGGTTTATGTTATGGACCATTTGAGTTGCTTGGAATAATTGCTCTTTGGATTGTACCGCCATCTCTCACTCTGTTAATTGTGTGATATGGGAGAAGGACCCCGTCACAGTGTCGCTAAGCTCATGTGATGTGCCTATTTACATGTGACCCACAACTCTCAGACCGCGGCCCGCGAGCCAGCAGCGCCATCATGGTAATGGCGGTGCATGCTAGCTAGGCCATGTTGTCGACATTGTTGGTGGTCAGGGGAGACACCAACAGGCTCAGCGCTCCCTGGAACTAAAATTCTGTGAATGTAGGACTATGTATGTATGGACTATACCCATGTTTGCTGACTATATATTGGAAGAAATCCCGAACATTACACAAATTTAGTATATACTAGAACCATACTATATGTGGACATGAGATTGACATGAAAAAGAAGGGATAAGCAAATAATAAATCCACCCCATAGGTTATAAATGGAATGATTCCCTATTGAGTGAATTATATTTTCACACTTTATTTATTTTTTTTAAATGCTACCAAGGATCATACTAAAGATACCTCAGGGCCTATAGTATGATAACCAATAACCATATGTGTGGCCATAATTATTGCAACAATTTGATGTAAACAGTAATAATTGCTATTAATTAAACCTTCAAGGTTGTGGTTAATACCGGCCTAAGAACAATATATGGGCACTTACTAATCAAAAGTAGTCAGATTACTAACCCTCAGATTCAAGGGCAATTTTGGCATAAAAATAAGTAAGTGCTGAAAATTGTGTAATTACTATTGTGTGGTGAATTTGATGTGACTAGCTAATTTAGTTCAATGCCTAGGAACAGTGATCAATATTCTGTGAATTATGTGGTTACTCAAGAAGTAGTGCAATACCCAATATTAATAACTAAAAACCTACTCTTAAGGCCGCTTTACACGCTGCGATATCGTTACCGATATCGGTCCCCATCGGTTGTGCGCCATGGGCAAATTGCTGCCTAATTACCACACTAATTACCTGCATAGCGACGTTGCTGTGACCGGTGAACCGCCTCCTTTCTAAGGGGGCGGTTCATTTGGCGTCACAGCGACGTCACTAAGAGGCGCCCAATAGAAGCGGAGGGGCGGAGATGAGCGGGCCAAACATCCCGCCCACCTCCTTCCTTCCTCATTGCGTGCGGCCGCAGGTAAGGTGAGCTTCCTCGTTCCTGCGGTGTCACGTATAGTGATGTGTGCTGCCGCAGGAACGACGAACTACATCGTACACGCAGCAGCAACGATAATTGAGATTAGGGGGGCATGTCACCGATTAGTGATTTTGCACGTTTTTGCAACGATGCAAAAATCGCTAATAGGTGTCACACGCAACGACATCGCTAAAGCAGCCGGATGTGCGTCACAAATTCCGTGACCCCAACGAAATCGCTTGAGCGATGTCGTAGCGTGTAAAGCGGCCTTTAGGCTATGTGCGCACTAGAAAAATGATTTTTCTTAAGAAATTTCTCAAGAAATTTCTTGAGAGTGAAGGATTAGCGCACCTGCGTTAAAATAACGCACCAATAACGTAGATAATAACGCATGCATTATTACTGCGTTTTGGTGCGTTTTTGGTGCGTTATTTTGCAGGTTGGTCCCTGCGTTTTTTAATGCTTTTAACAGCTACTTTAACAGATAATATATAGATAGATAGAGAGATAATAGATAGATAGATAATAGAGAGATATAGAGAGAGATAATACAGAGATAATAGAGAGATACATAGATAATAGATACATAGATACAAACATAGATAGATAGATACATACATAGATAATACAAAGACTGGAGGACAAGGAGTAAAGTGCAAATAGGTTTAATAAATAGCAACTGGCACAAAGGAATCAGCGGCAAAAACGGGCCGGCAGATAAAATATAGATGTACTAGATGACAATTACATATAGGGCACAAGTAAAATGAATAAATAACAGACTGGGTCAAAAACATGAACAAGGCATCCTGCACATAAAGAGCATGGTGTAAAATTTTGACAATTGTTACACATAGACAGATGGAAAAAAACAGCTCTGGATAAGCACAATGATAACAGTGTATACTCTGAAATAACAGAGATATATAAAATATATAAAATAGGATCCAAGTCTCACTAATCACTAATAAACAGTGCTTGATACAGATGCTGGTGAAACAGCAACTTCTGCAGTGACAGAGTCAAATAGTTAAACAGTCAAAAAAGCTATAAACAGATAAACAGGTTTAGCCACCATGAGGTGCTAAGTGGATGCCAATGAACAGTCAGATTAAGTACAAAGACATGAATGCATGAATAGAATCCCAGCAGGTTTAAGTAAACATACCCATAAGTGCACAAAGCCGGCCTGATAAGCAGCAGAGCAGACCCCCCCCCCGGAGAGAGCCCCAACTTATACCTTTCACAATCTCAGCTATAAGATTATTTCATCAAGGGGAGGTGGAACACTGTGAAGCAGCCATGTGTTTTTATACATGGTGCTCCCATGCTCCAACTGCTCCATCCCCACTCTGTCAGCGCGGCCGGACCAATCGCGGCCAGTGACCAGCTCTGTCAGCAGTCAACGCCCCTTTTTTTTTTTTTGTTAGGTAGCGTGCATGTGCGGAAAGTGGGGACACGTCACCCACGAACCGCGCACGTGCGCAGGCGATGATGACGCCGACAGAGCCGGGCCAGTAGGTCACTGATGCAACCGCGCCGACGGGGGGAGGAGGGGCGGGAGCGAGCATAAGAAGACAAGGATAAGTAAATATGCAATGTAACAGTAATAAGAGAACATCAACTGTGACATAAAGTCTTAAATGTAACTTAAAAGGTCCTAGCCGTGACCCAAGAGGAAGATACATGATAAATATCAAGGATATACATAGGTAATTATGAACAATGTGCCACTGATAAAAAAACATATACTATAACATCAAACCCTCAATATTAATTCAAGTGTCATAGTCGTGGTACAGAGAGGAAGGTAATCAATGCGTAATACATGAGTTCCATATCAAAGTTAAACTAAATAAGTATGAGCAGTATAACACATAAGGAGATCATATACTGTAGCACAGATTATTCAATATCACAAAAAACATCCCAAGTCGTGGCACAGGAGAGGAATGACCAGTGTATATATAATATACATAAACTTCATGTCACAGGATGTTCAATGTAAATTGAGATCTCCTAATCGTGGCACAAGAGGGAAATAATCATTATACAATAACTCCATGATCATAAAAATATGAATATAAACACAGTGACACCGGTGAAAAAACATAAGTATAACATAGAGAATACAATATTGCTTCAGATGTCCCAGTCGTGGTACAAGAAGGAAGATAATCAATATATGACAAAAATCCATGTCGATGTTCAATGTCAGAAGTGTGGTTCCAGAAGAGTACCAGCAGAAAAAAAAAAAAAAAAAAAAATTCCGTGACCCCAACGAAATCGCTTGAGCGATGTCGTAGCGTGTAAAGCGGCCTTTAGGCTATATGCGCACTAGAAAAATGATTTTTCTCAAGAAATTTATTGAGAGTGAAGGATTAGCACACCTGCGTTAAAATAATGCACCAATAACGTAGATAATAACGCATGCATTTTTACTGCATTTTGGTGCGTTTTTGGTGCGTTTTGGTGCGTTATTTTGCAGGTTGGTCCCTGCGTTTTTTAATGCTTTTAACAGCTACTTTAACAGATAATATATAGATAGATAGAGAGATAATAGATAGATAGATAATAGAGAGATATAGAGAGAGATAATACAGAGATAATAGAGAGATACATAGATAATAGATACATAGATACAAACATAGATAGATAGATACATACATAGATAATAGATACATAGGTAGCAGCACAGCTCTGATCAGCAGAAATGCTGTGTTCTTGTTACAGCCGCTGCTCTGCCGGCTCCGGCTGTAACATTAAGGCTATGTGCGCACTAGGCGTTTTTTTGCGGTGTTTTTGCGCGTTTTTCGGGTGCCTTTTTGTTCAGAAAACTTCATGACTTTGCTTCACCAGCAAAATCTATGAGTTTTCAATTTTACTGTCTGCACACAGCGGTTTTTTTTTAGCTGCATTTTAGTGGGGCCCAAAAAAATGCAACATGTCAATTATTCCTGCGTTTTTCACTGCGTTTTTCACCCATTGAGTTCAATGAGATGTTCAAAAACGCAATGAAAAACGCAAATTACAAATATTGCTGCATTTTAGTGCGTCTCTATGACTAAAACACAGCTATAAACGCAAGGGGTGGGTAGTACAGTGACGTGTACAGGAAGAGGATTCCTTGTGTTGGTAAACACAGAAGAGTGAATCCTCCCGCTACCGCCACCCCTGCTTCCACCTTCCGTCCGGCGCCGTGTCTGCTCCCGTCCTGCGCCATGTCCGGACGGGAGGTGTAAGCAGCTGCGAAATCAAAAGTGAACAGTAGAAAAAAAAAATCTCATACTCACCTGTCGGCAGACTCCCGGGACACGACCGATCGCTGCAGGACCTGCCGGTGATCAGCTGATGCCGTCACCTGACGGCATCAGCTGATTGTATAAGTCCAGCAGTGAGGCCGGCTTTTTACCGCCTGGCCGACAGAAATTATCAGCTGATGCGGTCAGGTGACTTCCATCAGCTGATTACCGCCGGCTCCTGCAGCGATCGGACGGGAGTCTGCACAGAAGTGTGTGGTGTTTTTTTGTTGTTTTTTTTTTGCGCTGATACATCAGCTGATTGTATAAACGGCTTTTAGAAAACCAGCTGATGTGTGATGTGATTCACGTCCTTGAACCTGACACATCATCTGATTGGTTTGCCTTCCAGCAAACCGATCAGATGATACTGGATCCGGATTGGACGGCGTGGGACCCTTGACCCAGGATTACGGAGGGGGGTTCTTTATTTCAATAAAGATGGAGTCACTAATTGTGTAGTGTTTTTTTTATCTTTACTAGAAATTCATGGTGGCCATGCCTAATAATGGCGTGACACCATGAATTTCGGGCTTAGGGCCAATTGATAACATACAGCTAGCCCTAACCCCATTAATACCCAGCGAGCCACCTCGCACCAGGGTAGCTGGAAAAGTTGGAAACAGCGCCAGAAGATGGCGCTTCTATAAAAGTGCCATTTTCCGGGGTGGCTGCGGACTGCAATTCGCAGCGGGGCAGCCCAGAAAGCTTGGGCACCCTGCGCTGTGGATTCCAATCCCCAGATGTCTAGTTGTACCTGGCTGGACTCAAAAATTGGGCGAAGCCCACGTCCTTTTTGTTTTTTTTTAATTATTTCATTAAATTCATGAAATAATAAAAAAAAAGGGCTTCCCTATAATTTTGGTTCCCAGCCGGGTACAAATAGGCAGCTGGGGGTTGGGGGCAGCCCATACCTGCCTGCTGTACCTGGCTAGCATACAAAAATATGGCAAAGCCCATGTCATTTTTTTTTGGGCAAAAAACTGCATACAGTCCTGGATGGAGGATGCTGAGCCTTGTATTTCTGCCGCTGCTGTCTGCTCTCCTGCATACACTAGTGGATGGAGCATGCTGAGCCTTGTAGTTCTGTAGCTGCTGTAGGCTCTCCTGCATACACTAGTGGATGAAGTATGCTGAGCCTTATAGTTCTGCTCCCCTGCCTCTCCCTCCAGCATACAGTCCTGGATAGAGCATACTGAGCCTTGTAGTTCTGCAGCTGCTGTCTGCACTCTTGCATACACTAGTGGATAAAGTATGCTGAACCTTGTAGTTCTGCTCCCCCTGCCTCTCCCTCCAGCATACAGTCCTGGGTGGAGCATGCTGAGCCTTGTAGTTCTGTAGCTGCTGTAGGCTCTCCTGCATACACTAGTGGATGAAGTATGCTGAGCCTTATAGTTCTGCTCCCCTGCCTCTCCCTCCAGCATACAGTCCTGGATAGAGCATGCTGAGCCTTGTAGTTCTGCAGCTGCTGTCTGCACTCTTGCATACACTAGTGGATAAAGTATGCTGAACCTTGTAGTTCTGCTCCCCCTGCCTCTCCCTCCAGCATACAGTCCTGGGTGGAGCATGCTGAGCCTTGTAGTTCTGCAGCTGTATGCTCTCCCGCATACACTAGTAGAGAATGAAGAACATATTGAGGAAAGAAATGACATCAGACCTTTTTTTTTTTTCTCCAACAATCTTTAATGGCATTGTTCACTGATAAAAAAAAAAACGCATGAAAACGCAGTGAGCAAAAACGCAGCAAAACGAAGCCAAAAAAAGCGGTAAAAATGCATGCTTTGTTATGAGGTTCTTTGCCGTGGGTGCGTTTTTGTGCGTTTTTTGCGGCAAAAAACGCACAAAAACGCAGCGCCAAAAAAACGCAGCATGCGCACATAGCCTAACTATGTTATGATAGTGACTGGAGTACTTCCCCGAAAAAAAGACACTGTCAGCTTTTCTAATCGGTAGAAATGTGCAGGGATTGCCACTGGCTCACCGCAGCAGCCAGCGGTGATCACTCCTTCATGATTTTGGATGTACTATTACATTGTAGGTTGTGAAGGGGTTAATACTATCTTCCTATATTAAACCATAACAATTTTTATACATTATCTCATTCTTATCCATGTATTCCAGAGAATGTCATCATTATAATATTTTTCATCAATAGACCCATAATCCCCATGATTCAAAATCCCTCATATACATTCTTCTTATTATTTTTCTTTTTCAGGGGATCCACCCCTACTGCAACTAATTTGTTGTCCCGGGCGAATACCAGCCAGCCCGGTAATCTCAACAGGTAAGTCACCATTCAAATAAATACCAATCTATGAAGAAGCAAAATAAAATTAATACTTATACATAAAACCAACAAACCATCATTAAAAACACAACATGCTAACCAACCCAATCTCGATACTTCAATCTTATCCTTCTTACAAAAACGCGCTACCGTACTTCCACGAAAAAAAGACACTGTCTTATATTTTATTTGCCCCGAAAAAAGCACTAGATCTTATTTTCGGGGAGTGTAATACTAATATGAAAAGACTGACCCTCCCATCCTCTTTTTTTTACTTTTTTTATTTTAGTAATCCCACTAGGGGACTATAAGGATCAGAAGTCTGATCGCTCATTCATTTCTGTTGATCAAAGCAGCACAGCTCTGATCAGCATAAATGCTGCGTTGTTGTTACAGCTGCTGCTTTTCCGGCTTTGAGAGGAACTATGACATGATAGCGACAGGATTCATCACATGACATGTCGCTACCATGACAGCCTTCAGCTGCCGGTGATCACATCATGGGCCTCCGATGGCGGCGGGGAAATGCGCGTTTCTCGCTGCAACGATTTAAAACGCACTGTCACATTTTGACAATGCGATTTAAGTGGTTAACAGGCGTGGGTGGATCGCGGATCCACCTGTGCCTGTAAGCCACACATGTCAGCTGTTATAATCAGCAGACATGTGCAGGGATCGCCACTGGCTCACTGCAGCAGGCAGCGGGGATCACCCCTTCATGATTTTGGATGTACCGTTACATCCTAGGTTATGAAGGGGTTAATACGATATTGCTATATTAACCATAACAATTTTTATACAATATCCCATTCTTAAGGCCCCGTTACACGCAACGACGTATCTAACGATATATCGCCAGGGTCACGGATTCCGTGATGCACATCTGGCATCGTTAGCGACGTCGTTGCGTGTGACAGCAAGGAACGACCGTTAACGATGGAAAATGCTCACCTTATCGTCCATCGTTGACACGTCTTTCCTTTTCAAAACATCGTTGATTGTAGAGGTCGCAGGTAGTTCGTCGTTCCCAAGGCAGCACATATCGATACGTGTGACACCTCGGGAACGACGAGCTACAGCTTACCTGTGGCTGACGGCAATGCGGAAGGAAGGAGGTGGGCGGGATGTTACGGCCGCTCATCTCCGCCCCTCTGCTTCTATTAGACGGCCGCTTAGTGACGTCGCTGTGACGCCGCACGAACCGTCCCCTTAGAAAGGAAGCGGTTCGCCGGCAACAGCAACGTTGCAGGGAAGGTAAGTCCGTGTGACGGCTCCTAACGATTTTGTGCGCCACGGGCAGCAATTTGCCCGTGACGCACAAACGACGGGGCGGGTGCTTTCACCAGTGATATCGCTGCGTGTAATACCCCCTTTATCTATGTAATCCAGACAATGTCATCATTACAACATTTTTCATCAATAGACCTATAATCCCCACAATTCCAAATCCCTCATATACATTCTTATTATTTTTCTTTTTCAGGGGATCCACCCCTACTACAACTAATTTGTTGTTCCGGGCGAATACCAGCCAGCCCGGTAATCTCAACAGGTAAGTCACCATTCAAATAAATACCAATCTAGGAAGAAGCAAAATAAAATTAAAACTTATACATAAAACCAACAAACCATCATTAAAAACACTACATGCTAACCCACCCAATCTCGATACTTCAATCTTATCCTTCTTACAAAAACGCACTACCGTACTTCCACGAAAAAAAGACACTGTCTTATATTTTATTTGCCCCGAAAAAAGCACTAGATCTTATTTTCGGGGAGTGTAATACTAATATGAAAAGACTGACCCTCCCATCCTCTTTTTTTTACTTTTTTTATTTTAGTAATCCCACTAGGGGACTATAAGGATTAGAAGTCTAATCGCTCATTCATTTCTGTTGATCAGAGCAGCAAATTTCTGATCAGCAGAAATGCTGCGTTCTTGTTACAGCTGCTGCTTTGCCGGCTTTAACAGGAACTATGTCATGATAGCGACAGGATTCATCACATGACCTGTCGCTACCATGACAACAATCGGCTGCCCGTGATCATGTAGCGCCCCTGAGACTAGTCGCTACAGGGTATATCATTATATCCTCCCCGGGCAGGTCAAGATGTTAATCTGGTAAGTTCTATAAGTTCTACACACACCTCACACCACCATACAGCAGGGAGAAGCTGTCACTAGGAAAGGGTTAACAATGTTTCTACAAACACAGTTAGGAAGTGACTCAGCCAGTTCTTAGCAAACCCAAGTAGCCATGACAACTTGCAAAGGTGTGGGCATAGGCAGTTAGGAGTAGAGACACTATTGGCCCGGCAGAACAAGCTTAGACACGAAACAGAGCCGACGCACAGTGTGCAGCTCCCCTCAGGGAGGCTGTCAGGCCTTCAGGGAGGCAGAACAGAGCTGTCTGGATGTAACACCAAACAGACAGCACAACCAAGCTGGGGCCAGTAACATCTAGAGAAAGACGGGACCCGGCATTTGCACTCGTGGACTAAAAGGGCTGCAGTCGCCAGAGCACGGGACGGAGCACAGAAGAGGTACAGAGCCCTAGTTCGGGTTGCTGGGGCATGACAGCAGAGAGAGAGAGAGCCTGGGGAGATGGGACAGAGGTCCGGCCCATGAGAGGTTAAGGCTGCCGGCACTACGGACTGGGACCGGGGAAGAGTACAGAGTTGTGCATGGAGGAGAAAAACCTGACTCTGTGAGTAACTGCCACTGCCCTGCGCTCCGGCGCTCCCATGGACTGCCGCCCCCGTTCTCACCAACCTTCCTGGGCACCCCGCTCCGCCCGTGGGAAGCGATACTGTCTCGGCTGCACCTAACACCTGCCCCGGAGAGAGACTGTGCAGCGGCGGCTAATTCCTGGCCGCATACCAAGTGTTGCTCTGCAAAGCATCCCCGCTCAGCATCCAGTACTGCCCTTGGGAGAGGATTAGCCGCAGGAAGGGTCAGCGGCGGAGGAGGCCGGGACCCCAGTCACTACTGCAACCGGTGACACGCTTCCCAGGGGCCTGCCACCCTCATTCCATCCCCGTCTGTATTGGACACTTGTCCGTTTCCTGTTTTTGTGTTTTTTTTTTTCATGTAGCCGACGGGGTCACGGAACCGGGTCAGGCCAGTCACAGCTACCCCAAAGAATCACTGGCCCACTGACGAGTAACCTAAGGCCCCGTGGACGCTACAATCACGTCACGGGGCCTCCGATGGCGGCAGGGAAAGGCGCGTTTCCCGCTGCAGCGATTTAAAACGCAGTGTCACATTTTGACAGCACGATTTAAGTGGTTAACAGGCACGGGTGTGTTGCGGATCCACCTGTGCCTGTTAGCCACGCATGTCAGCTGTTCTAATCGGCAGACATGTGCAGGGATCGCCACTGGCTCACCGCAGCGGTGATCACTCCTTCATGATTTGGATGTACCATTACATCGTAGGTTGTGAAGGGGTTAATACTATCTTCCTATATTAAACCATAACAATTTTTATACATTATCTCATTCTTATCCATGTATTCCAGAGAATGTCATCATTATAATATTTTTCATCAATAGACCCATAATCCCCATGATTCCAAATCCCTCATATACAGTGCCTACAAGTAGTCTTCAACCCCCTGCAGATTTAGCAGGTTTGATAAGATGCAAATAAGTTAGAGCCTGCAAACTTCAAACAAGAGCAGGATTTATTAACAGATGCATAAATCTTACAAACCAACAAGTTATGTTGCTCAGTTAAATTTTAATAAATTTTCAACATAAAAGTGTGGGTCAATTATTATTCAACCCCTAGGTTTAATATTTTGTGGAATAACCCTTGTTTGCAATTACAGCTAATAACCGTCTTTTATAAGACCTGTTCAGGCCGGCACAGGTCTCTGGAGTTATCTTGGCCCACTCCTCCATGCAGATCTTCTCCAAGTTATCTAGGTTCTTTGGGTGTCTCATGTGGACTTTAATCTTGAGCTCCTTCCACAAGTTTTCAATTGGGTTAAGGTCAGGAGACTGACTAGACCACTGCAACACCTTGATTTTTTCCCTCTTGAACCAGGCCTTGGTTTTCTTGGCTGTGTGCTTTGGGTCGTTGTCTTGTTGGAAGATGAAATGACGACCCATCTTAAGATCCTTGATGGAGGAGCGGAGGATCTTGGCCAAAATCTCCAGGTAGGCCGTGCTATCCATCTTCCCATGGATGCGGACCAGATGGCCAGGCCCCTTGGCTGAGAAACAGCGCCACAGCATGATGCTGCCACCACCATGCTTGACTGTAGGAATGGTATTCTTGGGGTCGTATGCAGTGCCATCCAGTCTCCAAACGTCACGTGTGTGGTTGGCACCAAAGATCTCGATCTTGGTCTCATCAGACCAGAGAACCTTGAACCAGTCTGTCTCAGAGTCCTCCAAGTGATCATGAGCAAACTGTAGACGAGCCTTGACATGACGCTTTGAA
Source organism: Anomaloglossus baeobatrachus (assembly GCF_048569485.1). Taxonomy (NCBI): domain Eukaryota; kingdom Metazoa; phylum Chordata; class Amphibia; order Anura; family Aromobatidae; genus Anomaloglossus; species Anomaloglossus baeobatrachus. The sequence continues at coordinate 110,582 of NW_027442103.1, read as the reverse complement.
AGTAAAGGTACCTTACGGGCTCGTCTGGAACGGAGACCATTGCGGTGGAGTACGTTACTTATGGTATTGACTGAAACCAATGTCCCCACTGCCATGAGATCTTCCCGGAGCTCCTTCCTTGTTGTCCTTGGGTTAGCCTTGACTCTTCGGACAAGCCTGGCCTCGGCACGGGTGGAAACTTTCAAAGGCTGTCCAGGCCGTGGAAGGCTAACAGTAGTTCCATAAGCCTTCCACTTCCGGATGATGCTCCCAACAGTGGAGACAGGTAGGCCAAACTCCTTGGAAAGGGTTTTGTACCCCTTGCCAGCCTTGTGACCCTCCACGATCTTGTCTCTGATGGCCTTTGAATGCTCCTTTGTCTTTCCCATGTTGACCAAGTATGAGTGCTGTTCATAAGTTTGGGGAGGGTCTTAATTAGTCAGAAAAGGCTTGAAAAAGAGATAATTAATCCAAACATGTGAAGCTCATTGTTCTTTGTGCCTGAAATACTTCTTAATACTTTAGGGGAACCAAACAGAATTCTGGTGGTTTGAGGGGTTGAATAATAAATGACCCTCTGAATAAACTTTTCACAATTTAAAAAAAAAAAAAAAAAAAAAAGAAATAACATTCTTTTTTGCTGCAGTGCATTTCACACTTCCAGGCTGATCTACAGTCCAAATGTCACAATGCCAAGTTAATTCCGAATGTGTAAACCTGCTAAATCTGCAGGGGGTTGAATACTACTTGTAGGCACTGTACATTCTCCCCCGCAGTATACACCCACTGACTGGAGCTGAGGAGATCAGTTTTTGCTTAGTGTCCGAGGAGGTTGGACACGCAGGGGCTGCTCTCAGCCCTTCAGGTTTGTATGGTTGTGTTTTATTAATGTTTTCCCTTTGTTTTTCAGACACAGCTCGTCGGGCGACAGGGTGTAATCGCTCACCCTGCTCTCCCACATAGAGACCGGTCGCACAGAAGTGGGGTCCGTCCGCCACTTCCGTTGTCTTCCGTGTCTGTCTGGCAGGACCCTACCCCCCTAACACTCTCAAGACTGTTTGGGGGGCATCCGCACAGAGGGACAGGCGGATGGTCCTTGCCCCCCTCCCCAAACTCTCTCGCTCCCGAGCCTGATTGTGGGGTAGGAGGACGAAGACCGTACCCAGGATGGAGAGGTACCCTTCTGGTCTCCCCTAGACTATGCCTGGGACGACCGTCGAGATGTCTTCGCTCACCTTCCAGGATGGATCCAGGATCACCTCAAGACAAGCCGGGAACTCAGATAAGTAATCCAATCCCCCTCCTTCTTCCCCGTCCCGGGTTATGGGGAGGGATCCCGTGTATAGAAGCCCACAGTCTTTCCACCTGGGTCAAGGGGTCCCATATCCCCCCTAGAACCCCTCACCTTAGCCCCCTTGGTAGTTGTTTTCCCCGGTTCTGCGACCGGTCCCCCTGCCGTTGCGTCCACTATCCGGCGGCCTATCCTCAAACCTTAGCCCCCGGCTCCATTGCGGCCCGGCGTCCCCTCCGGCGGCCTGCCCTTAGAAATTTAGCCCCCGGCTCCATTGCGGCCCGGCGTCCCCTCCGGCGGCCTGCCCTTAGAAATTTAGCCCCCGGCTCCATTGCGGCCCCTCCGGCGGCCTGCCCTTAGAAATTTAGCCCCCGGCTCCACTGCGGCCCGGCGTCCCCTCCGGCGGCCTACCCTTAAAATTTAGGCCCCGGCTCCATTGCGGCCCGGCGTCTCCCCCCGCGGCCTACCCTTAAAACTTAGGCCCCGGCTCCTTGCGGCCCGGCGTCTCCTGCGGCCCGGCGTCTCCTCCGGCCCGGCGTCTCCTCCGGCTCGCCGTCTCCTCCGGCCCGCCGTCTCCTCTGGGGGATACCTTTAAAAATGTTGCAGCCGGCTTCATTGCGGCCCTCTGCGTTCGCGCGCTCGCCTGGCCACGCCCCCAGCCGGGAATTCAGCCCGCGCGCGCGGGCTTTTCAAATTCTTCTGGCTCCCCTGTGCAACCGCCGCCCCCCTCTTTCCTGGCGCCTGACGTCACTTCCCGGCGCCGAGACTCCCGGGGAACGTCGCTCCTGCCCGCACTTCCAGCCTCCCGGCTCGGTAACTAACCCCACCACCGCAGCTTCAGCGCCCCCCCGCAGACAGCCAGTGCGACCCAGGGCCCCCGCAGTCACCGCTCCAGGCTGCCCAGCACCACTCGCCTCAGACTCCCGGTCTCTGCAAGACTGCAAAAAAAAAAAAAAGACCTTAAGCTTACCGCAAAACCGGCTCTCCTGTTATTACTCCAGGAGCACCTACCCCGGATTCCTGGTGCAGTTCACTTGCAGTGAGCTGTCCCCCCTCTAACACACAGCGCAGGGTTATAGAGCGACTTCAGTCCGGGAATATTAACAGCCCCCCCTCACCCTTCTACAGGTGCGAGATGTCAATCTCCTACACGCACTCCATTTCCAGGGGTATTCCAGCGTACTGTGGTCCTATCCACTTCCACCGTCTGTGTTTCTTGTGCTCCTGCCTATGTTCCTGTTTCCACTACCTAGTGTGTCAGTGTTCCTCACGTAGGGTCACTATTGGTGGGTTAATGTTCCTCATGTCCTATCTGCTGTCATATACCCGCCTTTTACAGGGTCATTGACCCGTCCACTGTTTTCAACCTCAGCCTGTTCACTATCCAGTGTGCCAGTGTCTCCATTTACCTGTCTACTATACAGTGTGCCAGTGGTACCATGTGTCTGTCCACTACCCAGTGTGCCAGTGTTTCGCTTGCAATGGTCTACACCAGTGTGCCCGTGGCCTTCACCTGTGTGCCAGTGTCTTCTGTGTGCCAGCGTTTTCCTCCCGCTTGTCCACTATCCAGTGGGTCAGCGTCTCTACGCACTGGCCTACATCTCCGCGCCAGCGCTTTCCTGTCCCTGTCCACTATCCAGTGTGCCAGCGTCTGTGTACCCCAATACCCAGGTGCCAGTGTCTGTGCCATGCCTGTCTGCCCCAATACACAGGTGCCTTTGGGATCCTGCCCGCTATTCAGTGGGCCGGCGTTATGACGCGCATTTGTTTACTCTGGTGTTCCAGTGTCCTCTCGAGCCGCCTCACTATTCAGTGCGCCAGTGTTTCTTTACGCACCTGTTTACACCACCGTACCAGTGTTGTGTGAACCTACCCACGGTTTGGGGGGTCAGGTCTCTAATCGCACCTCTCTGTTTCTGCAGACAAAAGAATTTTTTTGTATATAGACCATCAAGTCCAGCATCCAGATTGACAGTACCACAAATCTGTCCACTTGCTTGTGTGCCAATGTCTCTATATGTCGGTCCACCTTCCAGGGTGCCAGTACCCTCTATCCAGAGTGTCTCTATGTACCTACCCACCATCCGGTGTGTTAGTGTTTCTTGAATGGGCCCCCTACCTCGTGTACCTGTTGGCTATACGCACCTGTATACTACAGCGTGACAAGGATTTGATGAGCCGCGTCAGCATTCACTCTCCAGTGTATCTTTACGCACCTACCCACCATGCGGTGTGCTAGTGTTTTCTTGCATGTGACCTCTATTTTGTGTGCCAGCGTTTCTATATGCACCTGTATACTACAGCGTGACAGTGATTTGATGAGCCTGCCCACTAGCCTTTGGGCCAGCACTTCTCCGAACCAGAGGCCAGATACAGCAACTGGCTTAAGTGCTTTGTTCAGCTTTTCCGCTCATCTCTGACCGAGGCGAGCACTCCATCCATCTCCGTCCCATGAGGCGGCACGGGAGCAGCTGTCACATTCAGTGCCAGTACTCCTGATCGATGATCCTGCCCGCTACCCAAGGGGCTAGCGTTTATCCACACCAGAGGCTGGTTACCGTAACAGGTATGTGTTCACTACTCTCGACCCAGAGAGTCGAACAGACTGAAGTCACCTAGTGGGTCAGCTATCTCCCTCATCTCCGACTGAAGCGAGGACTGGGTTCTGTAGGGACCCCATGATGCGCCACGGTTGCAACTGTCAATAGGTTGCTTCCCAGTGACCCAGGACTCTCTCTTACTTCAAACCATCCAGTCAGGTGACCAGGCGGTAAGCCAGGGTCCTTTGGACCAGTTCATTGTCCTTCCTTCCTGCACCAGCTATTTACTCACTTCCCAGTGATCTGCATCCATACGTCTGGAGTAACCTTGAGGTAAGGCTACACGCGACCATTTAACCGGAGAGTCGTGTGCTTCACCCCGGCAGCAAGCACGGACCCCATGACGCGGCTCAGCAGCAGCTCTCTTTTGGTCGCTTCCCAGTGACTCGAGACCTTCTCCTACCTCGCACATGCATGTAAGGTAACCACAAGGTAATGCTTCTTCTCCCTTGACCGTACGTTGGCTCCGTCGTTTTCTTAAAACAGCAGTCATTTTGGTTTCCAAATGAGGTAAGCAGGGTACAACTCTGTCGGCTAACCAGTATGTTGTCCGTTTTTACTTCCTGCCACCCTCCTCGGGTGGTTCATAGTATTTTTTGGTATCCGCCTATTTTTTGGCTTAGACCAGCCTTGGCTGCGCCCTCCACTAGGGTTCCGGCCAGGTACTGTACATATCCAAATCCATAGGCCGTTATTTACATTCTCTCTCTTTCAGATAGAGATCAGATTCCTCAGTCCCTTCTCAGTCAACAGATGAAGTTAAGAACCAGACACAGGAGCGTCCAATCATCGATTCCACGGAGGACCAGTCTCCCCAAGGGACTTCTAGTATCCTGATGGCCCAGTCATTGGGCTCACTCTTCTGGACAGATTGTAGGTTCCAATGTTTGTCTTCTGTCCTCTTTCCGCAACAGAATCCTCCAGGGAGCCCTGATTACTCAGGCCACTGGGTGTTTCCACCCGAACACTCGACACTACAGCGAGTGGTCTTCGCCAACACCTAGACATGACCTGCTTCAGTTTCAGGCCAAGAGGGGTCTTCTTTTCCTCTGTCCCGGGTCTGCCTCACTTCCCTCGTAACCATTCTAGATGGCTCTTGGAGATAAGCTAGATCTCTCTGTAGTCTCCGCCATACCAGATTCCATGTCCGCTTTCCACCGCTTGGTCTTAGCCGCTTGTGCATCCCTGCACTTTTCAAGCAGAGTTCCTGCCAGACCATTTGGACTCACATATTCTCGCTCATTTCCTTCCACTCGTCATCACTTCTAGTTATGACGTGATGACGCGTTTTAGAATAATATTAAGAATGTTTTATTCTTTCTCCCGTCATTCTCCCATCTTCCTCGCCAACTTCCAGGAATAGGCGTCCCTCCCCTGGTCGGCTAGCGCTTAAGCCAACGACTTAGTCCGAGCCCTTCTTGAGGTCCCCCTCGAAAGGGCCTTCCTTCTCCCACTCCAGGTCATACATCCCAGGTCTTGTTCCTTTTTGTCTTTCTCAGGAGTCCACCCCCATGGGGGTTCTCCTCCCCATGATTCACTGCAATGATTACCCAGTACCCGACTACAGAGTTCGAGTTTCTCCCAGTCACGTTACTGTAGATGCTCGGATTCCCTTCTCCTGTCGGCCACGTCACAGCGGAAATCGGTCCTGGGAATTCCTTTGACTCCTTAACCTTGTCATTTTTCTCTAGACCTCACAGGTTCTCTGTACCCCTTCCATACACAGGAGAATTATCTCCCGTATTATTTTCTCGCCCGCAGGCTGTTTCTTCCACTAGGGTCACATCACCCCTCGGGTGCTGTGGAACCAACGGGTCAAGTGTCCCTATGGCGGAATTCCCTTACACGCTTCTCGAGTATCCCGACTAGAGTTGAGCGCGGTTCGTGGTTCGTGGTTCTCCAGTTCGCGGCTCGAGTGATTTTGGGGCATGTTCTAGATCGAACTAGAACTCGAGCTTTTTGCAAAAGCTCGGTAGTTCTAGAAACGTTCGAGAACGGTTCTAGCAGCCAAAAAACAGCTAAATCATAGCTTGGTTTCTGCTGTAATAGTGTAAGTCACTCTGTGAATCAAACTATTATCACATTTCAGTGTATAGTGTGCGTGAACAGCGCCTTCAGATCACTGCTGTTTCTATAATGGCGATCGCCATTTTTTTTTTTTTTTTTTCTTGTCTTCCTTCCCTAAGTGCGCGCGTCTTGTGGGGCGGGCCAGCATGTCAGCCAATCCCAGACACACACACAGCTAAGTGGACTTTGAGCCAGAGAAGCAACGGCATGTGTGATAGGATCTGCATGTCACATGTCCCTGCATTATAAAACCGGACATTTTCTTCACGGACGCCATTATCTGCCTTCTGCGTCTTTGGTGTCAGACATCACTGTCGCAGCTCCGTCTTCCTGAGTCCTATAGCCGATACAGCTGTATGCGCTGCATACACAGCGTTAGACAGCTTAGGGAGAGCACTTTATAGCAGTCCTTTTAAGGGCTCCAACCGGCAGGGTCAGAGAGCCATAGGTGACAGGTCCTGCAAACAGCAACAGCGTCTGTGTAGCCCAGGTCAGGGATTTCCTACCTGCATTTCACCATTAGGAGGGAATAGAAAGGCAGTCTTCCATTCCTCTACCCAGAGCACCACAATCCTGCCACTGTACCCTCTTGTCCTCTGCACACTCCAACTGATAACTAAGCCATTATACTAGCAAACACTCAGTGTACCTAGTGGCATCCTATACGTGGCTATTGGACTTTGCTATAGTCCCACTAGTGCAAAGACATTTGCAGAGCGCGTCTGCCTGCGTTGCACACTACAACTCATTCTAACCAAGCCATTATACTAGCAAACACTCAGTGTACCTAGTGGCATCCTATACGTGGCTATTGGACTTTGCTATAGTCCCACTAGTGCAAAGACATTTGCAGAGCGCGTCTGCCTGCGTTGCACACTACAACTCATTCTAACCAAGCCATTATACTAGCAAACACTCAGTGTACCTAGTGGCATCCTATACGTGGCTATTGGACTTTGCTATAGTCCCACTAGTGCAAAGACATTTGCAGAGCGCGTCTGCCTGCGTTGCACACTACAACTCATTCTAACCAAGCCATTATACTAGCAAACACTCAGTGTACCTAGTGGCATCCTATACGTGGCTATTGGACTTTGCTATAGTCCCACTAGTGCAAAGACATTTGCAGAGCGCGTCTGCCTGCGTTGCACACTACAACTCATTCTAACCAAGCCATTATACTAGCAAACACTCAGTGTACCTAGTGGCATCCTATACGTGGCTATTGGACTTTGCTATAGTCCCACTAGTGCAAAGACATTTGCAGAGCGCGTCTGCCTGCGTTGCACACTACAACTCATTCTAACCAAGCCATTATACTAGCAAACACTCAGTGTACCTAGTGGCATCCTATACGTGGCTATTGGACTTTGCTATAGTCCCACTAGTGCAAAGACATTTGCAGAGCGCGTCTGCCTGCGTTGCACACTACAACTCATTCTAACCAAGCCATTATACTAGCAAACACTCAGTGTACCTAGTGGCATCCTATACGTGGCTATTGGACTTTGCTATAGTCCCACTAGTGCAAAGACATTTGCAGAGCGCGTCTGCCTGCGTTGCACACTACAACTCATTCTAACCAAGCCATTATACTAGCAAACACTCAGTGTACCTAGTGGCATCCTATACGTGGCTATTGGACTTTGCTATAGTCCCACTAGTGCAAAGACATTTGCAGAGCGCGTCTGCCTGCGTTGCACACTACAACTCATTCTAACCAAGCCATTATACTAGCAAACACTCAGTGTACCTAGTGGCATCCTATACGTGGCTATTGGACTTTGCTATAGTCCCACTAGTGCAAAGACATTTGCAGAGCGCGTCTGCCTGCGTTGCACACTACAACTCATTCTAACCAAGCCATTATACTAGCAAACACTCAGTGTACCTAGTGGCATCCTATACGTGGCTATTGGACTTTGCTATAGTCCCACTAGTGCAAAGACATTTGCAGAGCGCGTCTGCCTGCGTTGCACACTACAACTCATTCTAACCAAGCCATTATACTAGCAAACACTCAGTGTACCTAGTGGCATCCTATACGTGGCTATTGGACTTTGCTATAGTCCCACTAGTGCAAAGACATTTGCAGAGCGCGTCTGCCTGCGTTGCACACTACAACTCATTCTAACCAAGCCATTATACTAGCAAACACTCAGTGTACCTAGTGGCATCCTATACGTGGCTATTGGACTTTGCTATAGTCCCACTAGTGCAAAGACATTTGCAGAGCGCGTCTGCCTGCGTTGCACACTACAACTCATTCTAACCAAGCCATTATACTAGCAAACACTCAGTGTACCTAGTGGCATCCTATACGTGGCTATTGGACTTTGCTATAGTCCCACTAGTGCAAAGACATTTGCAGAGCGCGTCTGCCTGCGTTGCACACTACAACTCATTCTAACCAAGCCATTATACTAGCAAACACTCAGTGTACCTAGTGGCATCCTATACGTGGCTATTGGACTTTGCTATAGTCCCACTAGTGCAAAGACATTTGCAGAGCGCGTCTGCCTGCGTTGCACACTACAACTCATTCTAACCAAGCCATTATACTAGCAAACACTCAGTGTACCTAGTGGCATCCTATACGTGGCTATTGGACTTTGCTATAGTCCCACTAGTGCAAAGACATTTGCAGAGCGCGTCTGCCTGCGTTGCACACTACAACTCATTCTAACCAAGCCATTATACTAGCAAACACTCAGTGTACCTAGTGGCATCCTATACGTGGCTATTGGACTTTGCTATAGTCCCACTAGTGCAAAGACATTTGCAGAGCGCGTCTGCCTGCGTTGCACACTACAACTCATTCTAACCAAGCCATTATACTAGCAAACACTCAGTGTACCTAGTGGCATCCTATACGTGGCTATTGGACTTTGCTATAGTCCCACTAGTGCAAAGACATTTGCAGAGCGCGTCTGCCTGCGTTGCACACTACAACTCATTCTAACCAAGCCATTATACTAGCAAACACTCAGTGTACCTAGTGGCATCCTATACGTGGCTATTGGACTTTGCTATAGTCCCACTAGTGCAAAGACATTTGCAGAGCGCGTCTGCCTGCGTTGCACACTACAACTCATTCTAACCAAGCCATTATACTAGCAAACACTCAGTGTACCTAGTGGCATCCTATACGTGGCTATTGGACTTTGCTATAGTCCCACTAGTGCAAAGACATTTGCAGAGCGCGTCTGCCTGCGTTGCACACTACAACTCATTCTAACCAAGCCATTATACTAGCAAACACTCAGTGTACCTAGTGGCATCCTATACGTGGCTATTGGACTTTGCTATAGTCCCACTAGTGCAAAGACATTTGCAGAGCGCGTCTGCCTGCGTTGCACACTACAACTCATTCTAACCAAGCCATTATACTAGCAAACACTCAGTGTACCTAGTGGCATCCTATACGTGGCTATTGGACTTTGCTATAGTCCCACTAGTGCAAAGACATTTGCAGAGCGCGTCTGCCTGCGTTGCACACTACAACTCATTCTAACCAAGCCATTATACTAGCAAACACTCAGTGTACCTAGTGGCATCCTATACATGGCTATTGGACTTTGCTATAGTCCCACTAGTGCAAAGACATTTGCAGAGCGCGTCTGCCTGCGTTGCACACTACAACTCATTCTAACCAAGCCATTATACTAGCAAACACTCAGTGTACCTAGTGGCATCCTATACGTGGCTATTGGACTTTGCTATAGTCCCACTAGTGCAAAGACATTTGCAGAGCGCGTCTGCCTGCGTTGCACACTACAACTCATTCTAACCAAGCCATTATACTAGCAAACACTCAGTGTACCTAGTGGCATCCTATACGTGGCTATTGGACTTTGCTATAGTCCCACTAGTGCAAAGACATTTGCAGAGCGCGTCTGCCTGCGTTGCACACTACAACTCATTCTAACCAAGCCATTATACTAGCAAACACTCAGTGTACCTAGTGGCATCCTATACGTGGCTATTGGACTTTGCTATAGTCCCACTAGTGCAAAGACATTTGCAGAGCGCGTCTGCCTGCGTTGCACACTACAACTCATTCTAACCAAGCCATTATACTAGCAAACACTCAGTGTACCTAGTGGCATCCTATACGTGGCTATTGGACTTTGCTATAGTCCCACTAGTGCAAAGACATTTGCAGAGCGCGTCTGCCTGCGTTGCACACTACAACTCATTCTAACCAAGCCATTATACTAGCAAACACTCAGTGTACCTAGTGGCATCCTATACGTGGCTATTGGACTTTGCTATAGTCCCACTAGTGCAAAGACATTTGCAGAGCGCGTCTGCCTGCGTTGCACACTACAACTCATTCTAACCAAGCCATTATACTAGCAAACACTCAGTGTACCTAGTGGCATCCTATACGTGGCTATTGGACTTTGCTATAGTCCCACTAGTGCAAAGACATTTGCAGAGCGCGTCTGCCTGCGTTGCACACTACAACTCATTCTAACCAAGCCATTATACTAGCAAACACTCAGTGTACCTAGTGGCATCCTATACGTGGCTATTGGACTTTGCTATAGTCCCACTAGTGCAAAGACATTTGCAGAGCGCGTCTGCCTGCGTTGCACACTACAACTCATTCTAACCAAGCCATTATACTAGCAAACACTCAGTGTACCTAGTGGCATCCTATACGTGGCTATTGGACTTTGCTATAGTCCCACTAGTGCAAAGACATTTGCAGAGCGCGTCTGCCTGCGTTGCACACTACAACTCATTCTAACCAAGCCATTATACTAGCAAACACTCAGTGTACCTAGTGGCATCCTATACGTGGCTATTGGACTTTGCTATAGTCCCACTAGTGCAAAGACATTTGCAGAGCGCGTCTGCCTGCGTTGCACACTACAACTCATTCTAACCAAGCCATTATACTAGCAAACACTCAGTGTACCTAGTGGCATCCTATACGTGGCTATTGGACTTTGCTATAGTCCCACTAGTGCAAAGACATTTGCAGAGCGCGTCTGCCTGCGTTGCACACTACAACTCATTCTAACCAAGCCATTATACTAGCAAACACTCAGTGTACCTAGTGGCATCCTATACGTGGCTATTGGACTTTGCTATAGTCCCACTAGTGCAAAGACATTTGCAGAGCGCGTCTGCCTGCGTTGCACACTACAACTCATTCTAACCAAGCCATTATACTAGCAAACACTCAGTGTACCTAGTGGCATCCTATACGTGGCTATTGGACTTTGCTATAGTCCCACTAGTGCAAAGACATTTGCAGAGCGCGTCTGCCTGCGTTGCACACTACAACTCATTCTAACCAAGCCATTATACTAGCAAACACTCAGTGTACCTAGTGGCATCCTATACGTGGCTATTGGACTTTGCTATAGTCCCACTAGTGCAAAGACATTTGCAGAGCGCGTCTGCCTGCGTTGCACACTACAACTCATTCTAACCAAGCCATTATACTAGCAAACACTCAGTGTACCTAGTGGCATCCTATACGTGGCTATTGGACTTTGCTATAGTCCCACTAGTGCAAAGACATTTGCAGAGCGCGTCTGCCTGCGTTGCACACTACAACTCATTCTAACCAAGCCATTATACTAGCAAACACTCAGTGTACCTAGTGGCATCCTATACGTGGCTATTGGACTTTGCTATAGTCCCACTAGTGCAAAGACATTTGCAGAGCGCGTCTGCCTGCGTTGCACACTACAACTCATTCTAACCAAGCCATTATACTAGCAAACACTCAGTGTACCTAGTGGCATCCTATACGTGGCTATTGGACTTTGCTATAGTCCCACTAGTGCAAAGACATTTGCAGAGCGCGTCTGCCTGCGTTGCACACTACAACTCATTCTAACCAAGCCATTATACTAGCAAACACTCAGTGTACCTAGTGGCATCCTATACGTGGCTATTGGACTTTGCTATAGTCCCACTAGTGCAAAGACATTTGCAGAGCGCGTCTGCCTGCGTTGCACACTACAACTCATTCTAACCAAGCCATTATACTAGCAAACACTCAGTGTACCTAGTGGCATCCTATACGTGGCTATTGGACTTTGCTATAGTCCCACTAGTGCAAAGACATTTGCAGAGCGCGTCTGCCTGCGTTGCACACTACAACTCATTCTAACCAAGCCATTATACTAGCAAACACTCAGTGTACCTAGTGGCATCCTATACGTGGCTATTGGACTTTGCTATAGTCCCACTAGTGCAAAGACATTTGCAGAGCGTGTCTGCCTGCGTTGCACACTACAACTCATTCTAACCAAGCCATTATACTAGCAAACACTCAGTGTACCTAGTGGCATCCTATACGTGGCTATTGGACTTTGCTATAGTCCCACTAGTGCAAAGACATTTGCAGAGCACGTCTGCCTGCGTTGCACACTACAACTCATTCTAACCAAGCCATTATACTAGCAAACACTCAGTGTACCTAGTGGCATCCTATACGTGGCTATTGGACTTTGCTATAGTCCCACTAGTGCAAAGACATTTGCAGAGCGCGTCTGCCTGCGTTGCACACTACAACTCATTCTAACCAAGCCATTATACTAGCAAACACTCAGTGTACCTAGTGGCATCCTATACGTGGCTATTGGACTTTGCTATAGTCCCACTAGTGCAAAGACATTTGCAGAGCGCGTCTGCCTGCGTTGCACACTACAACTCATTCTAACCAAGCCATTATACTAGCAAACACTCAGTGTACCTAGTGGCATCCTATACGTGGCTATTGGACTTTGCTATAGTCCCACTAGTGCAAAGACATTTGCAGAGCGCGTCTGCCTGCGTTGCACACTACAACTCATTCTAACCAAGCCATTATACTAGCAAACACTCAGTGTACCTAGTGGCATCCTATACGTGGCTATTGGACTTTGCTATAGTCCCACTAGTGCAAAGACATTTGCAGAGCGCGTCTGCCTGCGTTGCACACTACAACTCATTCTAACCAAGCCATTATACTAGCAAACACTCAGTGTACCTAGTGGCATCCTATACGTGGCTATTGGACTTTGCTATAGTCCCACTAGTGCAAAGACATTTGCAGAGCGCGTCTGCCTGCGTTGCACACTACAACTCATTCTAACCAAGCCATTATACTAGCAAACACTCAGTGTACCTAGTGGCATCCTATACGTGGCTATTGGACTTTGCTATAGTCCCACTAGTGCAAAGACATTTGCAGAGCGCGTCTGCCTGCGTTGCACACTACAACTCATTCTAACCAAGCCATTATACTAGCAAACACTCAGTGTACCTAGTGGCATCCTATACGTGGCTATTGGACTTTGCTATAGTCCCACTAGTGCAAAGACATTTGCAGAGCGCGTCTGCCTGCGTTGCACACTACAACTCATTCTAACCAAGCCATTATACTAGCAAACACTCAGTGTACCTAGTGGCATCCTATACGTGGCTATTGGACTTTGCTATAGTCCCACTAGTGCAAAGACATTTGCAGAGCGCGTCTGCCTGCGTTGCACACTACAACTCATTCTAACCAAGCCATTATACTAGCAAACACTCAGTGTACCTAGTGGCATCCTATACGTGGCTATTGGACTTTGCTATAGTCCCACTAGTGCAAAGACATTTGCAGCACGTCTGCCTGCGTTGCACACTCCAACTAATTATAACTAAGTTGCATTGTCAGGGATATTTATTCTTTATTATTCTGCTGTTAATAAAGCTAGACCACCACTGCAATCTTCACCACCTCTCAATTTTTACTACCACATTTTCAGTCCACAATCTTGTCGCAATCAACATGAGTGGCAAAATGACAGATGCTGGTGGAAAGGGGAAGAGGCGTGGTGGAAAAGGCAAAAAAGGTTTTGTCCGTGGGGAAGGTGGCAAAGCTCCATTATCATCTGCTGAAGATAGACCATCTACCAGCAAAAGTAAGATGTCTACTACTTACCGTGGACAATCCCTTTGTTACGGACACGAACAACAGGAACAAAGGTAGATGATGGGCAAAAAAGGAAAATGCTTGAATGGATCTCAAGTGGTCCAACAAGTGCCCTCTCTGCCACTTCAAGTACCGCATCCAAAAAACACCAGTCCTCTGAGTTGTCATCCCAATCAAACTTGCTTTCTCCCAGCTCTGAAGTCTCCATCAGCCCTGCACAGTATGGTGGAACTGAGATGGCTGAGTCTGCAGAGCTGTTCAGTCACACTATAGCCTGGGAATCAGAGGTCTGCTCCCAAGCTACAGTGAGTACAGAACAGGAAATGGTCTGCAGTGATGCCCAGAACCTTTGTGACTCAGATTCAGGCCGTGAGGACCAAGTTTCTGAGCATAATGTTGACCCTTTGTCACAAACTGTAACACCTGTGGTTATAGACAATGAGGAACATACTGATGAAGATGAGACGCAGATACCCGATTGGGATGACAACTTAAATATTCCGTCAGGGCAAGAAGAGGCTCGGTCTGAGGGGGAGGGGAGTGCAAACACAACAATTGATGATGACGTTCTAGATCCCACCTACTGTCAACCCCCAGTCAGGCACTCGAGGAGGTCAACAGAGGCGGTGGAGGAGGATGCAACCGACGACGAAGTTACCTTGCGCCTTCCTGGACAGAGTCGGAGCACTGGTAGCACGTCTACAACTGCATCCTCAGCCACCACTCTGCCTATGAGCATTATTCGGGGTGGATCAACAGGTCGCATGGCCTCTAAGCCTTGCCTAGCCTGGTCCTTTTTTCACATCGAAAAAGATCGCCCAACTCATGTGATATGTAACATTTGTCATGATTCTGTTAGTAGAGGTCAAAACCTCAGCAGTTTGACAACTTCTTCCATGAATCGTCACATGACTAAATATCATAAGTCCCGGTGGGAAGCTCACCGTGCTGCAATGCGGCCTAGTGGAGCGAACCATCCACCGCCCGCCCCTTCCACTGCATCCGCGCGCTCTTCATCTTCTAGGACTGTGGGGACAGCTGCCACACCTGTTTTTCCACGCAAAACTTCCACCACTGTAACCGCAACAGGCAGTTTGCTTGTAAGGTCGTCAGTTGGTTTGGAAGGGGAAACAAGTGAGTGTGTACAGCTCTCTCAGACATCGATAGCACCAACGTTGGATGAAGGCAACATCATGTCTCCGCCTGCACTTTCCTCACAAACCTGCATTTTTCAAGGGACACCCTACTCAACACCGTCTACACACAGCAGCCAGATCTCTGTCCCTCAGATGTGGTCAAATAAAAGGCCACTTCCTCCGACCCATGACAAAGCTAAGAGGTTGACTCTATCCCTCTGTAAGCTGTTGGCTACCGAAATGCTGCCTTTCCGCCTAGTGGACACACAGGATTTTAGAGACCTTATGTCTGTCGCTGTGCCCCAGTACCAGATGCCTAGTCGCCACTACTTCTCTAAGAAAGGTGTGCCCGCGCTACACCAGCATGTCGCACACAACATCACCGCTTCCTTGAGAAACTCTGTGTGTGAACGGGTGCATTTCACCACCGATACTTGGACCAGTAAGCATGGACAGGGACGTTACATGTCGCTGACTGGGCACTGGGTAACTATGGTGATAGATGGTGAAGGGTCTGCTGCACAAGTCTTGCCGTCCCCACGACTTGTGTGTCAATCCTCTGTCTGTCCAAGTTCCGCCACTGCTTCTGCATCCTCCACCTCATCTGGGTCCTCCACCTCCGCCCCAAGCCTGCCTGGTCAGGCCACCAGCGTTCTCACTGCGCAGAAGGAATCACGCACCCCTCATTACTATGGTGGCAGCAGAGCGCAACGGCATCAGGCGGTCTTTAGCTTGACATGTCTTGGTAATAAGAGTCACACAGCTGAGGAGTTGTGGTCAGCTTTGCGGTCCGAGTTTAATAAATGGTTGTCTCCACTCAAACTGCAGCCTGGTAAGGCCGTGTGCGACAATGCTGCAAACCTGGGTGCGGCACTTCGCCTGGGCAAGGTGACACACGTACCTTGTATGGCTCACGTGTTGAACCTTGTCGTGCAGCAATTTTTAACACACTATCCCGGCCTAGATGGCCTTCTGAACAGGGCACGAAAACTGTCAGCTCACTTCCGCCGTTCAAGCGCCGCAGCAGAGCGACTTGCATCGCTCCAGAAGTCTTTCGGCCTGCCGGTTCATCGCCTGAAATGCGATGTGGCGACACGCTGGAATTCAACTCTCCACATGTTACAGCGACTGTGGCAGCACCGCAGAGCCCTGGTGCAATACGTCATGACGTATAGCCTGGGCCAACGAGATGCAGAGGTGGGGCAGATCACCCTGATGGAGTGGTCTCAGATCAAGGACCTATGCACCCTTCTGCACAGTTTCGACATGGCGACGAATATGTTTAGCTCTGACAATGCCATTATCAGCATGACGATTCCAGTCATTTACATGCTGGAGCACACGCTAAACACTATTCGGAGTCAGGGGGTGGGACAACATGAAGGGGAGGAACTACAGGAGGATTCATATGCGCAAGGGACAACAACATCACGAAGGTCCAGACGTTCATCATCACCAACGCAGCAGGCATGGGACCATGGGGGACAGGGATCGACAAGGGCGCATAGTAGCAGGCGAAATGTTGAGCAAGGTGCAGGAGAACATGAAGAAATGGAGGACGAACTGTCCATGGACATGGAAGACTCAGCGGATGAGGGAGACCTTGGTCAAATTTCAGTTGAAAGAGGTTGGGGTCAGATGTCAGAGGAAGAAAGAACGGGTAGCACCTCTATGCCACAAACACAGCATGGACTTGGTCCGCATGGCTGCGCAAGACACATGAGTGCCTTTTTGTTGCACTACCTCCAACATGACAGTCGTATTGTCAAAATTAGAAGTGATGATGACTACTGGATTGCCACACTATTAGATCCCCGGTACAAGTCCAAATTTTGTGACATAATTCCAGCCATAGAAAGGGACGCACGTATGCAGGAGTATCAGCAGAAGCTGTTACTAGATCTTAGCTCGGCTTTTCCACCAAACAACCGTGCAGGTGCAGGGAGTGAATCTCCCAGTTGTAACTTGACAAACATGGGACGGTCTCGTCATCTTCAACAGTCTACCCGTACCAGTTGGACCTTTTCTGGTGCCGGTAACAGCAATTTTATGGAATCTTTTCATAATTTTTTTAGACCCTCTTTTGCAAGGCCACCAGAGACAACAAGTCTGACACATAGTCAACGGCTGGAGAGGATGATACAGGAGTATCTCCAAATGAACATCGATGCCATGACTGTGCAACTGGAGCCTTGCTCCTTTTGGGCTTCAAACCTACAAAAATGGCCAGAGCTCGCAACTTACGCCTTGGAGATTTTGTCGTGTCCAGCTGCCAGCGTTGTCTCTGAACGTGTATTCAGTGCTGCTGGGTGTGTGCTGACAGATAAGCGCACGCGTCTGTCCAGTGACAATGTGGACAGACTGACGTTCATCAAAATGAACAAGTCATGGATCCAGAAGGAATTTACTACCCCTGTGTCATCCTGGGGAGAGTAAATGCTTGTGGATTTGGAATGTGCTTGATGCAAATCAAAACATCCTGTTTGCAACTAGGGCCCAAGTGCTGCCACTGATGGGGTGGGTGTCTGTGTGGCCCAATTTTTGGAAAAAAGGGAGACTCCGCTTGGAGTAACCCTTGCTTGCTGTGTTTTTAAAAGAAGCCAAGATGAACAGAGCTGGGATCAGGAAAGACTTTGCTACCTACCCCGGTGTCATCCTGTGGACGGCTAAGAATAGCGTATTTTTGAATGTGCTTGATGCAAATCAAAACATCCTGTTTGCAACTAGGGCCCAAGTGCTGCCACTGATGGGGTGGGTGTCTGTGTGGCCCAATTTTTGGAAAAAAGGGAGACTCCGCTTGGAGTAACCCTTGCTTGCTGTGTTTTTAAAAGAAGCCAAGATGAACAGAGCTGGGATCAGGAAAGACTTTGCTACCTACCCCGGTGTCATCCTGGGGACGGCTAAGAATAGCGTATTTTTGAATGTGCTTGATGCAAATCAAAACATCCTGTTTGCAACTAGGGCCCAAGTGCTGCCACTGATGTGGTGGGTGTCTGTGTGGCCCAATTTTTGGAAAAAAGGGAGACTCCGCTTGGAGTAACCCTTGCTTGCTGTGTTTTTAAAAGAAGCCAAGATGAACAGAGCTGGGATCAGGAAAGACTTTGCTACCTACCCCGGTGTCATCCTGGGGACGGATAAGAATGGCGTATTTTTGAATGTGCTTGATGCAAATCTAGCTGTGAAGTGTACAACTGGGGCACAACTGCTGCCACTGAATGGGTGGGTGTGTGTGGGGCCCAATTTTTGGAAAAAAGGGGAGACTCCGCTTGGAGTAACCCTTGCTTACATTGTTTTTAAAAGAAGCCAAGATGAACAAGTCATGGGTCAGCAAAGACTTTGCTACCTACCCCAGTGTCATCCTGGGGACGGCTAAGAATAGCGTATTTTTGAATGTGCTTGATGCAAATCAAAACATCCTGTTTGCAACTAGGGCCCAAGTGCTGCCACTGATGGGGTGGGTGTCTGTGTGGCCCAATTTTTGGAAAAAAGGGAGACTCCGCTTGGAGTAACCCTTGCTTGCTGTGTTTTTAAAAGAAGCCAAGATGAACAGAGCTGGGATCAGGAAAGACTTTGCTACCTACCCCGGTGTCATCCTGGGGACGGATAAGAATGGCGTATTTTTGAATGTGCTTGATGCAAATCTAGCTGTGAAGTGTACAACTGGGGCACAACTGCTGCCACTGAATGGGTGGGTGTGTGTGGGGCCCAATTTTTGGAAAAAAGGGGAGACTCCGCTTGGAGTAACCCTTGCTTACATTGTTTTTAAAAGAAGCCAAGATGAACAAGTCATGGGTCAGCAAAGACTTTGCTACCTACCCCAGTGTCATCCTGGGGACGGCTAAGAATAGCGTATTTTTGAATGTGCTTGATGCAAATCAAAACATCCTGTTTGCAACTAGGGCCCAAGTGCTGCCACTGATGGGGTGGGTGTCTGTGTGGCCCAATTTTTGGAAAAAAGGGAGACTCCGCTTGGAGTAACCCTTGCTTGCTGTGTTTTTAAAAGAAGCCAAGATGAACAGAGCTGGGATCAGGAAAGACTTTGCTACCTACCCCGGTGTCATCCTGGGGACGGCTAAGAATAGCGTATTTTTGAATGTGCTTGATGCAAATCAAAACATCCTGTTTGCAACTAGGGCCCAAGTGCTGCCACTGATGGGGTGGGTGTCTGTGTGGCCCAATTTTT
The DNA here is from genome assembly GCF_048569485.1 of Anomaloglossus baeobatrachus. Taxonomy (NCBI): domain Eukaryota; kingdom Metazoa; phylum Chordata; class Amphibia; order Anura; family Aromobatidae; genus Anomaloglossus; species Anomaloglossus baeobatrachus. Next base: position 91,399 of record NW_027442103.1, on the reverse strand, counting down.
GGAAAAAAGGGAGACTCCGCTTGGAGTAACCCTTGCTTGCTGTGTTTTTAAAAGAAGCCAAGATGAACAGAGCTGGGATCAGGAAAGACTTTGCTACCTACCCCGGTGTCATCCTGGGGACGGCTAAGAATAGCGTATTTTTGAATGTGCTTGATGCAAATCAAAACATCCTGTTTGCAACTAGGGCCCAAGTGCTGCCACTGATGGGGTGGGTGTCTGTGTGGCCCAATTTTTGGAAAAAAGGGAGACTCCGCTTGGAGTAACCCTTGCTTGCTGTGTTTTTAAAAGAAGCCAAGATGAACAGAGCTGGGATCAGGAAAGACTTTGCTACCTACCCCGGTGTCATCCTGGGGACGGTTAAGAATAGCGTATTTTTGAATGTGCTTGATGCAAATCTAGCTGTGAAGTGTACAACTGGGGCCCAAGTGCTGCCACTGAAGGGGTGGGTGTGTGTGGGGCCCAATTTTTGGAAAAAAGGGAGACTCCGCTTGGAGTAACCCTTGCTTGCTGTGTTTTTAAAAGAAGCCAAGATGAACAGAGCTGGGATCAGGAAAGACTTTGCTACCTACCCCGGTGTCATCCTGGGGATGGCTAAGAATAGCGTATTTTTGAATGTGCTTGATGCAAATCAAAACATCCTGTTTGCAACTAGGGCCCAAGTGCTGCCACTGATGGGGTGGGTGTCTGTGTGGCCCAATTTTTGGAAAAAAGGGAGACTCCGCTTGGAGTAACCCTTGCTTGCTGTGTTTTTAAAAGAAGCCAAGATGAACAGAGCTGGGATCAGGAAAGACTTTGCTACCTACCCCGGTGTCATCCTGGGGACGGTTAAGAATAGCGTATTTTTGAATGTGCTTGATGCAAATCTAGCTGTGAAGTGTACAACTGGGGCCCAAGTGCTGCCACTGAAGGGGTGGGTGTGTGTGGGGCCCAATTTTTGGAAAAAAGGGAGACTCCGCTTGGAGTAACCCTTGCTTGCTGTGTTTTTAAAAGAAGCCAAGATGAACAGAGCTGGGATCAGGAAAGACTTTGCTACCTACCCCGGTGTCATCCTGGGGACGGATAAGAATGGCGTATTTTTGAATGTGCTTGATGCAAATCTAGCTGTGAAGTGTACAACTGGGGCACAACTGCTGCCACTGAAGGGGTGGGTGTGTGGGGCCCAATTTTTGGAAAAAAGGGAGACTCCGCTTGGAGTCACCTTGCGGTGTTTTACATGACTTTAGAAGGGCGTGCCATGCCTATATCTGTGTGTCCTCCTCTTTTTCCTTGTCCAGCTGTTTTGTTTTCGCATGAGTACATGTCCTTGTCACTTTCCCATGTGTTTGTGTTGTGTTGTGAGTTGTTTGTCACCTTTTGGACACCTTTGAGGGTGTTTTCTAGGTGTTTTACTGTGTTTGTGATTGCCTGCCATTGTTTCCTATGGGCTCGAGTTCGGTTCGTCGAACGTTCGACGAGCCGAACTCGAGCCAGACCCCCCGTTCGGCGAACCGCCTCGAGCCGAACCGGGACCGGTTCGCTCATCTCTAATCCCGACTCCCTTGCAACCTTTTAGGCAGTCGTTTTCCCTTTTAGTCATTCTGCGGCTATAAGGGGCCAAGGCTCCTTTGGCCTCCACTTTCTGGCTCCTACCTCTACCAGGTGCCCTAGTTTTTCGCTCATTCTGACAGTCTCAAACGTAGTACCAGGGTCTGTCGAGTTCTTTCTCTCTTAGCCCGACCTATTGCTGTCAGTCGCCTTAGATCCTTAGCCTTCTTAGGTACAGACCTCAAAGGATGTAGTGTCTCCCTGATCATCCTATTCCCTAGCACACGCATTTTACACTAGTTCTTAGTACTCCCTAGTACTCTAACTTTTCTCCTATACTTCGACCCCTGGCCGGGTAGCGTTTCCTTACGGGGTCTAGGACCAGGTTCCGGTCAAGGAATCTTGTCTCTGCTAACCCTGTTTTCGGGTTTTTCTCTTCCCACCCTTGGGGACTGCTTTAGGACGTCCCATGGTTTCATGTGTCCCCCAATGAAGCGATAAAGAAAAGTAGATTTTGGGTACTCACCGTAAAATCTCTTTCTTGGAGCCTTCATTGGGGGGCACAGCACCCGCCCTTTTCTAAGACTTCAATGGATCCGGAATGTTATAGATTTCAAGCTTCTCCTCGTACTGCTTTTACACAAACTGATCTCCTCAGCTCCAGTCAGTGGGTGTATACTGCGGGGGAGGAGCCATCTTTCTTATTTGCATAGTGTCACCTCCTAGTCCCAGCAGCATACACCCATGGTTTCCTGTGTCCCCCAATGAAGGCTCCAAGAAAGAGATTTTACGGTGAGTACCCAAAATCTACTTTTTTCAGGGGATCCACCCCTACTGCAACTAATTTGTTGTCCCGGCCGAATACCAGCCAGCCCGATAATCTCAACAGGTAAGTCACCATTCAAATAAATACCAATCTATAAAGAAGCAAAATAAAATTAAAACTTATACATAAAACCAACAAACCATCATTAAAATCACTACATGCTAACCCACCCAGTCTCGATACTTCAATCTTATCCTTCTTACAAAAACGCACTACCGTACTTCCACGAAAAAAAGACACTGTCTTATATTTTATTTGCCCCGAAAAAAGCACTAGGTCTTATTTTCGGAGAGTGTAATACTAATATGAAAAGACTGACCCTCCCATCCTCTTTTTTTTTTACTTTTTTTATTTTAATAATCCCACTAGGGGACTATAAGGATCAGAAGTCTATTCGCTCATTCATTTCTGTTGATCAAAGCAGCACAGCTCTGATCAGCATAAATGCTGCGTTGTTGTTACAGCTGCTGCTTTTCCGGCTTTAAGAGGAACTATGACATAATAACGACAGGATTCATCACATGACCTGTCGCTACCATGACAGCCTTCAGCTGCCGGTGATCACATCATGGGCCTCCGATGGCGGCGGGGAAATGCGCGTTTCTCGCTGCAACGATTTAAAACGCACTGTCACATTTTGACAGTGCGATTTAAGTGGTTAACAGGCGTGGGTGGATCGCGGATCCACCTGTGCCTGTAAGCCACACATGTCAGCTGTTCTAATCAGCAGACATGTGCAGGGATCGCCAGTGGCTCACTGCAGCAGCCAGCGGTGATCACCCCTTCATGATTTTGGATGTACCGTTACATCCTAGGTTATGAAGGGGTTAATACTATATTGCTATATTAACCATAACAATTTTTATACATTATCTCATTCTTATCCATGTTTTCCAGACAATGTCATCATTATAACATTTTTCATCAATAGACCCATAATCCCCACAATTCCAAATCCCTCATGTACATTCTTATTATTTTTCTTTTTCAGGGGATCCACCCCTACTACAACTAGTTTGTTGTCCTGGGCGAATACCAGCCAGCCCGGTAATCTCAACAGGTAAGTCACCATTCAAATAAATACCAATCTATGAAGAAGCAAAATAAAATTAAAACTTATACATAAAACCAACAAACCATCATTAAAAACACTACATGCTGGGGGGGCGTGGCCAGCAGGCAGCATGAGCGGTCGCATCTGAGAGCAGCTCCGCAGTCCAACGCTGATAAATACTATTAATCCTGCCGAAATTGGTGCCTAAATACACCTCCGGATTACCTGTGGTGCGGTGAGCATTCTGATCGGTACCATGAGCAGAGGTCGCAGCGCAGCGGCGGCTGAAAAGCTGAAGAAGTTTGCCCGGGACTCCCAGCAAGATGGCGTCGGCAAGCAGTCGGAGCGGGAATCCAGTGAGGCGGAGGAGGAGGAGAGCATGGAGGCCGGATCCAAAGATTCGCAGGAGCTAACCTTGCAGCAAGTTACTTCGCAATTACTTGCGGCGATCCAGGATTCAAAAGTGTCGCTGACGGGCAAAATCGAGGAGGTTAAGATCGATGTGGGACTCCTCCGGGTGGACCTGCAAAATCTGAGAGAGCGGGTAAAGGAGACGGAGCAGCGGATCTCCACGCTGGAAGACGACGCAAGAGCGACGCCGGGCAGATTGTCCTCTTTGGAAAGCGCGGCAAACAACTGGGCGCAAAGGGCTGACGATCTGGAAAACCGCCTGCGTCGCAATAATTTAAGAATTCTGGGGATGCCGGAGAGGGCAGAAGGGAGCGACCCATGTAAGTTCATGGAAACATGGCTCTCTGAAACTTTCCCTGATGCGATGCTGTCAGCGGCATTCGCTATAGAAAGAGCCCACCGGGTACCGGCCAGACCTCCTCCCCCGGGAGCGCAGCCTAGACCTCTCCTGGCCCGACTGTTGAGCAGCAGGGATAGAGATGCGATCCTTGGTGCGGCGCGACGCAAAGGCCCGATCCTACATAATAATGCTCCCATACTGATTTTCCCTGACTTCTCTGCGTCTCTCCAGAAAACGAGGGCATCCTTCATTCAGGTGAAAAAACGCCTTAGAGATCACCAAATTGCTTACTCCATGATCTTCCCGGCTCGTCTCAGAGTGGTTCATCAAGAGCGATCCTTGTTCTTTACTTCTCCTGCGGAGGCGGATGATTGGATCAACATGCTGAAGAGGAAGCGCTGATGCGTTACAGCCATGAGCGACGCCGGGAGGATCGCTGTTGTGATGGCGTCGCGGTTCTGATTTGTTTATTTCATCTCCTTTGGAGTGAGGTCGGTGATACGATTCTTTTTCCTGGGACGTCTGAAATCGCTGTTGCGATAGTTGTAGGATCATCCTATGCAGATATTCGGCGTCCTTTGATATTGAAGGCGCGAAATATTTTTGTTTCCTTCATCTCCCCTGCCATACGAGTGGAGCGGTGCTCGGGGTCGCAGTTGCGTCCGCGTCCTGCTCTTTTGGTTCCAGTTTGTTGAGAAATTGACGATTCCATCAGGATGCGCTGGTGCGCTTGCGACCCCCGGAAGCATGTGAGTTACTGGATGTGTTTATTATTGGCCTTCCATTGTGCCGGTCTCCAGGTTGGCCCCCCCTCGAGGCTGGGCAGCTGGAGGTTGCGCCTCTGAGTGTGTCGGGACCTGAGCTCACTGCGATCATTACTAAGTCCTGTTTGAGTTCTGGAATACTCGTCGCTGGTGGGACCGGACTGAACTGACTTCAGGCGGGACATGTGCCAGAACGCTGCTGCGGTGCCATGATCACCATCATGCGATCTTGAATTATCCTGCATCTTGCGATCCAAAATGGGACTTCACTCCGGGTTTGCAGTATTTGGCAACGCACTTAAGTTCAGGATGCTGAATTTTGTCTTTAGAGCTATATTAAGGTTTTTTAAGGTCACCATACATGATAATCACTTATAATTTGGGATTGCCTGCAAATTCTCCTCCCATTTCCTTTATATTCCTATCTCTTCTTCCCCCCTCTCAGTCTCACTTACTTGTTTAATCCCTCAGCCCCTTTTATCTCATCCTCATACCCATCCTTGCTATCCCATTCCCTATCTACCTCTAAGTCTTCTTTTGCTATTCTCTCCAGCTTCCCTCTTCAACCTTCCTCTCTCTTCCCCAATTTCCACCCAGAATGCCATCCGTTACCTCTCTTCTTCTTATATTTCTATATTTCCTCCTCCTCACACTCTCTCTTTTTCCGCCCATCTTAAGTTCTCTTCTCTCTCTTCTCTTCCCTTGCCCCCTTTCTCTCTTCCTCACCCCTTCCCCGCCCACCTTTCACTCCTCCATTCCACCCCCCCCCTTTTTTTTTTTTTTTCCTCTCTCTCTTCTCTTTCTTCTTCCCATATTTCTATGCCCATTCGCTTTGGGTTCTCTTACCCAAGTACGATTAATAGGCTATGTTGCAGGGTAATTCAATACGTTGGACTGCAGGAGAAGCTTAAGTCCTTGTTTCGAGGACACCCCCGTACCAAGTACACCATCTAGCCACGTTGGTTCACCCTGGTCGTTACTAGGGACACCCTCTCCTGGTCACACTACTGGATCAGTTCTTTCGGCTGTGTGTTTGCAACCGATAGTTTGTATTTAAGGGTACGTTTGCCCAAGTTCTACTGTGGGTTAAGTTTTTGACATTTCCCTATTAATTCAGTAAGAGATACATTTCAATGGCTTTAAGCTTGATGACATGGAATGTTAGGGGACTGGGCACATCCAGGAAACGGGCGGCAGTATTCGCACATATCAAAAAATCCAAAGCTCAGATTGTATGTTTACAAGAGACCCATTTGTTGTTGGAAACCACGAGAGTGCTTCAGAAGCCTTGGGTTCAATGGTCAGCTCACTCTGTTCATTCCTCATATTCGAGGGGAGTATCGGTACTAGTCCATAAAGCATTGCGGTGGGACCCGGGTAAGATTATAAAGGATAATGATGGGAGGTATGTGTTTATCCAGGCTCACATCGATGGGATCATGATAGTGATCTTAGCTATATACATCCCCCCTGCGATGGGAATCTCAATTTTGTATGAAGCGGCTAAGTTTGCCTCACAATTCCCACAAGCCTTGGTGCTCTGCATGGGGGACTTCAATTTCATTAGTAACACAGGGCTGGATAGATTCAACACCCGACAGGTCCCGATCTCCCCTACGATGCAAACTAGATTGAGTGCATTCCTCCAGGAGGTGGGGTGGTGCGACATGTGGCGTTTTTTTAACCCAGTACTGAGAGAATACACATGTTATACCCCAGGGAAAAACTCATTGTCTAGAATTGATTACATCTGTGGAAATGAAAGAGTCTGTGCCCATATACAATCGGTGTGTCATCTACCCAGATCAGTATCAGACCACTCTCCGGTATTTGTCAGCATTAAGTGGGAGGGTTGTAAATCTCGTAAAGTGTCACGGAAGATTAACCCTTGGTGGCTGTCACTCTTTGGTACCAATGACAGGATTCCTGATCAGCTCAGGGCATACACCGAGACAAACTCCGTGGAAGAGAATCACTCGGCCTATTGGGACGCGCTTAAGGCGTATTTGAGGGGTTGCTGTCACTCCTCTATCTCTTATGTCAAGAAACAGGCGGCCAGAGAGGAGGAGGAATTGGCCACTCAAAATAGAGTGCTTGAACATAGATTTACCTCAGACCCTTCTGAAGGAAACAGATTCCAGTGGCTACAGGCTGGGAGGAAATATCTTTTGTTCCTGCAAGATAAGGCTAAGAGACATGTCTTCTTCATGAACCAGAGATATTTTGAGCAAGGGAACCAATCTAGTAGTTTACTTGCGTTCCTGGTGCGCCAATCCACTAGCTCACCTGCGGTCCTTAAGATCAGAGACTCCGGTGGCGATTCAATCACCTCCGTCACTGGCATTCTGAAGGTGTTTCTGGACTTCTATAGGAACCTATATGAGTCCAGGCTGACTGTGTCAAGGGAGGAGATCGCTGAATACTTGCGGGATCTGGAGTTTCCCAGACTGACTTTGGCCCAGAGGTCGGCCTTGGATGAGCCCATTAGCATGGAAGAGATGGTGGAGGCGATGGGAGCCCTCAATAGGGGTAAGGCGTCTGGCCCAGATGGACTCCCGATTGAAATATTTGACAAGTATAGGTGGGAGCTGGCTCCAGCTCTCCTGGAGACGGCTGAGGCTTCGTTCCGCAGGGGACGGTTACCTGATTCCTTCTATGAGGCAACCATCGTGCTACTATTGAAACCAGATAAGGATCCATTGGATTGTGGCTCATACAGACCGATCTCTCTGTTGAACTCTGATTACAAAATTCTTACTAAAATTCTAGCAACTAGACTCAATAAAGTGATCTCCTCCATAATACATGAGGATCAGTCTGGATTCATTCCGGGTAGAAGTACCTCGGATAATCTGAGGAGGGCACAGGTGATTCTACAGATGGGCACCAAGTTAGAGGAGGATTGGGCTTTGGTCTCCCTGGATGCGGCCAAGGCCTTTGACTCTATAGAATGGCCATACCTGCTGGAGGTACTGCGGGCATTTGGTTTCGGCAACGATTTTATTAGATGGATTGAGATTATATATAAAGCTCCAACGGCTAACATTCAGGTGGGAGGCGGAGTATCGGAAACTTTCCCTTTGGGGAGGGGAACCAGGCAGGGGTGTCCTCTATCCCCTCTTCTGTTCGCCCTTGCCATGGAACCGTTGGCAGTGCGCATTCGGACGGACCCAATCTACCGGGGAGTGAGACATCGTAAGGGAGATGAACGTTTGTCTCTGTATGCAGACGACCTGTTATTGTTTGCTTCTGACCCGGATTCCTCCATTCCTAGAGCCGTAGAGTTAATCGACCGATTTGGGGAGTTCTCGGGCCTGTCAATAAATTGGTCAAAATCGTACCTCCTCTTCCTATCTCGGGACAGGAAGGAAATGATGAACACCCACATATGTAGAGTTCCAGTGGTGGATCATTTTAAATACCTGGGGATTATATTGACGGGAAACCCTTCGGAGATGATAGCAAGAAATATTGCCCCCTTATTATCACACCTCGGGGAGAAATTTAATAGATGGAGCCAACTCCCGCTCTCAGTGGCGGGAAGAATTAATCTCCTTAAAATGATAGTGCAACCAAAGTGTCTTTACATAACCCAACATGTATTCGTACAGATTCCTCGCTCTTTCTTTCGGTCCCTGGAATCTTTAATGATCACCTTTGTCTGGGGTCCTTCCAGATCAAGGGTCCAATTGGCCAAATTACAGAGACCCAGGGACATGGGGGGTATGGCCCTTCCTGATCTGTACATATACTATCTGGCCGGACAATTGAAATATTTGGGACAATGGACACTTCCTGGGGTGAGGGGTTCTCCGGAGGGTCTTCTGGCAGAGCTCACAGGTATGGATCTCCTATGGCCATTGTTGACGGACCACAAGAGGGCTCCTGAGGGTTGGGTCCTCCCAATACACAAACTGGGGGCCAGGGTCTGGAAAGAGGCTAAAACCATTTTTGGTTTCCATGATATGCCAACTGAGATACCCCTATGGGATAACCTGGACCTTCCACACTTTTGTGGGCTGCCGGGGTTTGGCGAATGGAGGAATCGAGGAATAGTCTCCCTGGGATCACTGGTCCGGGATGGTGATCTCCGCCCCTTTGCGCAACTGCGTGCAGAATTTGATTTGCCGGAATCTCATGGGTTTCAGTATCTCCAGATTAGGCACGCCTTTCGGGCTCAGTTCTCTGGTCGTGGGATTAGATTCTCTTCCTTTCCAGTCATTGGAATTATCAGATCACAGGGCCCTGGAGGCCTCATTTCCAAATTGTACTCCTCCCTTATCCGGGCCAAGGCCATGAACAGTCCTCTTTCTGTCCGGGAGAGGTGGAGTGTCAGGATCCCTGAAATTGATGATGTAGTGTGGGACGACATTGTCGAATCCCACACGCTAGTCTCTCCTGCAGTCAATAATAGACTGATTCAGTTATACATAATACACCAAAGTTATATGACTCCTCAGAGACTGAACAAGATGAAAAAGGTGAATAATCTGGTGGGGGTGGGTTGTCCAAGATGCGGGAGAGACGGTGCTGATTTCTGGCACATGATATGGGATTGCCGGGTCATTCTCTCCTATTGGAGTGAGGTTGTAACGACTCTGTCCACCATACTTCAGAAAGGAGTTGCTCTGTGCCCAATTCTGTGTCTATTTGGGGTGGTGGATGTACGCTCCTGGTCCCAAAGTGAAAACTTGCTAATAAAAAAGGTATTATTTTTGGCCCGGAAGGGCATTATACTAAATTGGATGGGCATCCACCCTCCAACTAGAGCCTCATGGATTGCATTGGTAAATGCTATAATTCCGTCAGAACACTATGTTTATAAGATAAGAGGTTCTTTAAATAAATTCGACAAAATATGGGGTAGATGGATGGGCTCGCCCTTGACCGGAGGATCACCCGGCTCCCTAGCTGATAGCCTACAGTCGGTACTGGCGTGATAGTAACTAATGGTACTCCGACGGGTGGAAAGGAGAAATACGTGGTTTATGATATAATGTATTGGGGATATTACGAGACCTCTGTAATCTGGGTTGCGCTTCTCTTATTGGTGTGGGCTTTTTGCCCCAGAATGGATATCTTTCGAGAACTGACACCTCTGCAATGATTAATGTGCTAAGGCCAGATTGAAAGTAATAGTTGTTGATTTAATTGTTGTTGCTTTATTACCCTGCTTATCAAACAGTATACGTGTATACTTGTAAAGTACAAATTGCTGACTTATCCTATAATGTAATGTCTTACTTAACCTTCAATAAAACGAGTTTAAAAAAAAAAAACACTACATGCTAACCCACCCAATCTCGATACTTCAATCTTATCCTTCTTACAAAAACGCACTACCGTACTTCCACGAAAAAAAGACACTGTCTTATATTTTATTTGCCCCGAAAAAAGCACTAGATCTTATTTTCGGGGAGTGTAATACTAATATGAAAAGACTGACCCTCCCATCCTCTTTTTTTTACTATTTTTATTTTAGTAATCCCACTAGGGGACTATAAGGATCAGAAGTCTGATCGCTCATTCATTTCTGTTGATCAAAGCAGCACAGCTCTGATCAGCATAAATGCTGCGTTGTTGTTACAGCTGCTGCTTTTCCGGCTTTAAGAGGAACTATGACATAATAGCGACAGGATTCATCACGTGACCTGTCGCTACCATGACAGTCTTTAGCTGCCGGTGATCACATCATGGTCCTCCGATGGCGGCGGTGAAATGCGCGTTTCTCACTGCAACGATTTAAAACGCACTGTCACATTTTGACAGTGCGATTTAAGTGGTTAACAGGCGTGGGTGGATCGCGGATCCACCTGTGCCTGTAAGCCACACATGTCAGCTGTTCTAATCAGCAGACATGTGCAGGGATCGCCACTGGCTCACTGCAGCAGCCAGCGGTGATCACCCCTTCATGATTTTGGATGTACCGTTACATCCTAGGTTATGAAGGGGTTAATACTATATTGCTATATTAACCATAACAATTTTTATACAATATCCCATTCTTAAGGCCCCGTTACACGCAACGATGTATCTAACGATATATCGCCAGGGTCACGGATTCCGTGATGCACATCCGGCATCGTTAGCGACGTCGTTGCGTGTGACAGGAAGGAACGACCGTTAACGATGGAAAATACTCACCTTATCGTCCATCGTTGACACGTCTTTCCTTTTCAAAACATCGTTGATTGTAGAGGTCGCAGGTAGTTCGTCGTTCCCAAGGCAGCACATATCGATACGTGTGACACCTCGGGAACGACGAGCTACAGCTTACCTGCGGCTGACGGCAATGCGGAAGGAAGGAGGTGGGCGGGATGTTACGGCCGCTCATCTCCGCCCCTCCGCTTCTATTGGACGGCCGCTTAGTGACGTCGCTGTGACGCCGCATGAACCGCCCCCTTAGAAAGGAGGCGGTTCACCGGCAACAGCAACGTTGCAGGGAAGGTAAGTCTGTTTGACGGCTCCTAACGATTTTGTGCGCCACGGGCAGCAATTTGCCTGTGACGCACAAACAGCGGGGCGGGTGCTTTCACCAGTAATATTGCTGCGTGTAACACCCCCTTTATCTATGTAATCCAGACAATGTCATCATTACAACATTTTTCATCAATAGACCTATAATCCCCACAATTCCAAATCCCTCATATACATCCTTATTATTTTTCTTTTTCAGGGGATCCACCCCTACTACAACTAATTTGTTGTCCCGGGCGAATACCAGCCAGCCCGGTAATCTCAACAGGTAAGTCACCATTCAAATAAATACCAATCTATGAAGAAGCAAAATAAAATTAAAACTTATACATAAAACCAACAAACCATCATTAAAAACACTACATGCTAACCCACCCAATCCCGATACTTCAATCTTATCCTTCTTACAAAAACGCACTACCGTACTTCCACGAAAAATTTTTTGCCCCAAAAAAAGTACTAGGTCTTATTTTTTTGGGGAGTGTAATACTAATATGAAAAGACTGACCCACCCATCCACTTTTTTTTTACTTTTTTTTATTTTACTAATCCCACTAGGGGACTATAAGGATCAGAAGTCTGATCGCTCATTTATTTCTGTTGATCAGAGCAGCACAGTTCTGATCAGCAGAAATGCTGCGTTCTTATTACAGCTGCTGCTTTGCCGGCTTTAACAGGAACTATGTCATGATAGCGACAGGAGTCATCACATGACCTGTCGCTACCATGACAACCATCGGCTGCCCGTGATCATGTAGCGCCCCTGAGACTAGTCGCTACAGGGTATATCATTATATCCTCCCTGGGCAGGTCAAGATGTTAATCTGGTAAGTTCTACACACACCTCACACCACCATACAGCAGGGAGAAGCAGTCACTAGGAAAGGGTTAACAATGTTTCTACAAACACAGTTAGGAAGTGACTCAGCCAGTTCTTAGCAAACCCAAGTAGCCATGACAACTTGCAAAGGTGTGGGCATAGGCAGTTAGGAGTAGAGACACTATTGGCCCGGCAGAACAAGCTTAGACACGAAACAGAGCCGACGCACAGTGTGCAGCTCCCCTCAGGGAGGCTGTCAGGCCTTCAGGGAGGCAGAACAGAGCTGTCTGGATGTAACACCAAACAGACAGCACAACCAAGCTGGGGCCAGTAACATCTAGGGAGAGACGGGACCCGGCACTTGCACTCGTGGACTAAAAGGGGTGCAGTCGCCAGAGCACGGGATTGAGCACAGAAGAGGTACAGAGCTCTAGTTCGGGTTGCTGGGGCGTGACAGCAGAGAGAGAGAGAGAGCCTGGGGAGATGGGACAGAGGTCCGACCCACGAGAGGTTAAGGCTGCCGCCACTACGGACCGGGACCGGGGAAGAGTACAGAGTTGTGCATGGAGGAGAAAAACCTGACTCTGTGAGTAACTGCCACTGCCCTGCGCTCCGGCGCTCCCATGGACTGCTGCCCCCGTTCTCACCAACCTTCCTGGGCACCCCTCTTCGTCCGTGGGAAGCGATACTGTCCCGGCTGCACCTAACACCTGCCCCGGAGAGAGACTGTGCAGCGGCGGCTAATTCCTGGCCGCATGCCAAGTGTTGCGCTGCAAAGCATCCCCGCTGAGCATCCAGTACTGCCCTTGGGAGAGGACTAGTCGCAGGAAGGGTCAGCGGCGGAGTAGGCCGGGACCCCAGTCACTACTGCAACCGGTGACGTGCTTCCCAGGGGCCTGTCACCTTCATTCCATCCCCGTCTGTATTGGACACTTGTCCGTTTGCTGTTTTTGTGTTTTTTTTCATGTAGCCGACGGGGTCATGAAACCGGATCAGGCCAGTCACAGCTACCCCAAAGAATCACTGGCCCACTGATGAGTAACCTAAGGCCCCGTGGACGCTACAATCACATCACGGGGCCTCCGATGGCAGCAGGGAAAGGCGCGTTTCCCGCTGCAGCGATTTAAAACGCAGTGTCACATTTTGACAGCGCGATTTAAGTGGTTAACAGGCATGGATGTGTTGCGGATCCACCTGTGCCTGTTAGCCACGCATGTCAACTGTTCTAATCGGCAGACATGTGCAGGGATCGCCAGTGGCTCACCGCAGCAGCCAGCGGTGATCACCCCTTCATGATTTTGGATGTACCGTTACATCCTAGGTTGTGATGGGGTTAATACTATCTTGCTATATTAACCATAACAATTTTTGCACAATATCCCATTCTTATCCATGTTTTCCAGACAGTGTCATCATTAGAACATTTTTCATCAATAGATCCATAATCCCCACAATTCCAAATCCCTCATATACATTCTTCTTATTTTTCTTTTTCAGGGGATCCACCCCTACTACAACTAATTTGTTGTCCCGGGCGAATACCAGCCAGCCCGGTAATCTCAACAGGTAAGTTGCCATTCAAATAAATACCAATCAATGAAGAAGCAAAATAAAATTAAAACCTCTAGATAAAACCAACAAACCATCATTAGCCTCTACACGACATTTGACGTTTTGGGTACGTCATGATGAAAGTCCATGCCATTCTGACCAAAGACGTATCCAGTATGCCATGGTGATCGCTGTACCCCCGCCATCGCAGCCAGATCTCCAACTGATCTTGTGGCCTGGACCCGGCGCTCACTGCCAGGAGTGGTGACTGCGCCGCTCCCAGTAGTTTAACCCCCTAAATGCTACGATCAATACGATCGCAACATTCAGGAGGCGGGGAAAGGAATCACTTTTCCCTGGCGATCGGGCCCCTGTAATGTGATTACAGGGATCCAATCGCTGCCTGGGTCGTCAACGTGACGACGCTGGGTCACCCAACTATGGAGTGCCTCACAGATCATGCCGGATGCACGGCCTGTGAGGTGAAGTAACGATCGCGGGTCGCAACATTCAGGAGGTAGGGAGAGGAATCGCTTACAGTTAGGTCCAGAAATATTTGGACAGTGACACAATTTTCGCGAGTTGGGCTCTGCATGCCACCACATTGGATTTGAAATGAAACCTCTACAACAGAATTCAAGTGCAGATTGTAACGTTTAATTTGAAGGTTTGAACAAAAATATCTGATAGAAATTGTAGGAATTGTACACATTTCTTTACAAACACTCCACATTTTAGGAGGTCAAAAGTAATTGGACAAATAAACCAAACCCAAACAAAATATTTTTATTTTCAATATTTTGTTGCGAATCCTTTGGAGGCAATCACTGCCTTAAGTCTGGAACCCATGGACATCACCAAACGCTGGGTTTCCTCCTTCTTAATGCTTTGCCAGGCCTTTACAGCCGCAGCCTTCAGGTCTTGCTTGTTTGTGGGTCTTTCCGTCTTAAGTCTAGATTTGAGCAAGTGAAATGCATGCTCAATTGGGTTAAGATCTGGTGATTGACTTGGCCATTGCAGAATGTTCCACTTTTTTGCACTCATGAACTCCTGGGTAGCTTTGGCTGTATGCTTGGGGTCATTGTCCATCTGTACTATGAAGCGCCGTCCGATCAACTTTGCGGCATTTGGCTGAATCTGGGCTGAAAGTATATCCCGGTACACTTCAGAATTCATCCAGCTACTCTTGTCTGCTGTTATGTCATCAATAAACACAAGTGACCCAGTGCCATTGAAAGCCATGCATGCCCATGCCATCACGTTGCCTACACCATGTTTTACAGAGGATGTGGTGTGCCTTGGATCATGTGCCGTTCCCTTTCTTCTCCAAACTTTTTTCTTCCCATCATTCTGGTACAGGTTGATCTTTGTCTCATCTGTCCATAGAATACTTTTCCAGAACTGAGCTGGCTTCATGAGGTGTTTTTCAGCAAATTTAACTCTGGCCTGTCTATTTTTGGAATTGATGAATGGTTTGCATCTAGATGTGAACCCTTTGTATTTACTTTCATGGAGTCTTCTCTTTACTGTTGACTTAGAGACAGATACACCTACTTCACTGAGAGTGTTCTGGACTTCAGTTGATGTTGTGAACGGGTTCTTCTTCACCAAAGAAAGTATGCGGCGATCATCCACCACTGTTGTCATCCGTGGACGCCCAGGCCTTTTTGAGTTCCCAAGCTCACCAGTCAATTCCTTTTTTCTCAGAATGTACCCGACTGTTGATTTTGCTACTCCAAGCATGTCTGCTATCTCTCTGATGGATTTTTTCTTTTTTTTCAGCCTCAGGATGTTCTGCTTCACCTCAATTGAGAGTTCCTTAGACCGCATGTTGTCTGGTCACAGCAACAGCTTCCAAATGCAAAACCACACACCTGTAATCAACCCCAGACCTTTTAACTACTTCATTGATTACAGGTTAACGAGGGAGACGCCTTCAGAGTTAATTGCAGCCCTTAGAGTCCCTTGTCCAATTACTTTTGGTCCCTTTAAAAAGAGGAGGCTATGCATTACAGAGCTATGATTCCTAAACCCTTTCTCCGATTTGGATGTGAAAACTCTCATATTGCAGCTGGGAGTGTGCACTTTCAGCCCATATTATATATATATTTGTATTTCTGAACATGTTTTTGTAAACAGCTAAAATAACAAAACTTGTGTCACTGTCCAAATATTTCTGGACCTAACTGTATGTCTCCCTGGCGATTGGGCCCCTGTTATGCGATACCTTGTTAACCCTGCGTCATCACCATGATGACCTAGGGTTACAGAACTACGGACCATGCTGCCTGCATGATGTGTAAGGTGAAGTGTGAGAGCTGCTGATGCCGTGACACTTATAATTCCCTGCAGTGATCAAGTTCTGCAGGCGATTATATCAGTGATCAGATCACTGACACTTAGGCCGGCTTCTCACTTGCGATTTTCTCGCAGTAGTGCAATGCGAAAAATTCTCGCATTGCACTTGGACCCATGTTAATCAATGAGGCAGCTCCCATCTGCTATTTCTTTGTCGCTCCATTGGGAGACCCAGACAATTGGGTGTATAGCTTCTGCCTCTGGAGGCCACACAAAGTATTACACTTTTAAAAAAGTGTAACCCCTCCCCTCTGCCTATACACCCTCCCGTTGACCACGGGCTCCTCAGTTTTATGCTTTGTGTGGAAGGAGGCACACATCCACTCATGCATTCTCATACATAGTTATGACGGATGGAAGAAAAGAGGACCCCTATGGGGTCCCCGGCATGTTCCCTTCTCACCCCACTATGTCGGCGGTGTTGTTAAGGTTGAGGTATCCATTGCGGGTACAGAGGCTGGAGCCACATGCCGTCTCCTTCACCATCCCTTATGCGGCTCTGGGAGAAGTGGGAGCATAAACGGTCATCCACGTGCTGGGACCGTGCTCCATCCGCAGCCCCTGGTGGAACCTGCCGGACCGGAGCTTCTTCACCCCCAGGGACCGGGCCCTGCAACTTTAGTACTTTTGGTACTCTGTGTCCCCATGTGGGGACTGTACAGGGAGGGTGGTCGCTCCTTCTCCCCGGAAGTCCCGCGGTAGTTCCGTCCGTTTTTTTTTTTGGCAGACTTCCGCGCCCACCGTGCTTGCTTGTCGGGCACGGTCGTAAATTTAGTCCCCGGCTTTGCCGCGGCCTAGTCGCGAAAAATCCCGCCCCCGGGCCTGCCTGTCAGGGGTAAGGGCGGGATTACCGACATGACGTCGGCTTTGAGGGCTGGAGCATCTTTGCATGTCTCCTCCCCCCCTCATTGACCACTTTGGGGCCTCCAGATTCCCGCTTTTTGCCGGCGCCGCCCGCGGCTCCACGCCCCCCCTGAGAGCTCCGGCGGCCATTTTTGGCATTCTGCCGGTGTATGCTTCTCAGCTGCAAAGCTCTACAGCTCCGGGGGATCCACGACAGGGAATCTGGAGGACACACCGCTCGTTAGCGGTTGGTAACCCACACCGGTCACCCGGTGCTGGTTCCCCTAGGGTGCCGGGATATATATATATATATTCGGAAAGGCTGTATACCCTTTTCCCATATACCCTCAGTGGTCACTCTCCTGAGAGACACCGATTGCTTACAGCATGTCGTCCACAAGGAGCAAAGCCCCTAAGACACAGACTTTTTTCGCGGCCTGTACCTCTTGTAGGGCTATGTTGCCTGCGGGATCCACCTACCCTCACTGTGATCAATGCACGACTCCTGCCACGCTTGCTCAGCCGGAGCCTCGGGCACTGGTGGGCCCCTCGGCTCATGTAGATCCCCCTGCTCCCCCTTAGCAGTCAGCAGGGACAGAGACACCGTCGTTGGCCTCTTTCGCTGAGACACTCTCCCAGTCACTTTCTCAATCCATTGCACAGTCTATGGACAAATGGTCATCTAAGCTGCTTGAGGCATTACAGTCCAGACCGGACCCTTCACAGGCCCCGGCCCCTGTTCGTTTGTCTCCTCCAGGCCCTTCTCGGTCCGCGCCGCATCGCGCTCCCAGGATAGCCTAGGTCCCAGGCGGAGGACTCCTGCCCGGATCGCAGCCCCAGGCCGGCTAAGCAGCCTCGCTGGGACTCTTCCCCGGCCTCCTCATACTGCTCTGGATCTCAGCTTGAGGACTCTCAGGAAGACGAGGCGGACGTGGGAGCTCAGGGCTCTGACCCTGACTTCACCCTTAACCTTGATGCCCCTGAAGGGGACGCCTTAGTAAATGATCTTATCTCGTCCATCAACGAGGTGTTGGATCTCTCACCCCCACCTCCTCCTGCAGAGGAGCCGGCTTCTCGGCAGGAGAAACACCAATTTCGATTTCCCAAACGTACTCGCAATACGTTTTTTGATCACTCTAACTTCAGGGACGCTGTCCAGAAGCCCAGAGCGGTTCCGGACAAGCGCTTTGCTAAACGGCACACTGACACGCGTTATCCCTTTCCACCTGAAGTCGTTAAGGGCTGGGCACACTCCCCCAAGGTTGATCCTCCAGTCTCTAGATTGGCCGCTAGGTCCGTTGTGTCTGTTGCCGATGGCTCATCCCTGAAGGATGCCACTGACAGACAGATAGAGCTCTTGGTGAAGTCTATTTATGAGGCTACGGGCGCATCTTTTGCCCCGGCCTTTGCGGCCGTGTGGGCTCTCCAAGCAATCTCGGCATGTCTGACTGAGATTAATGTCGTCACGCGGAATTCTGCCCCGCATGTTTCATCCTTGACCTCTCAGGCATCAGCATTTTCGTCCTACACCATGAACGCCGTCCTGGACTCCGCTAGCCGTACGGCCGTGGCATCCGCTAACTCATGAGACTGGAGGATCCACCTTGGGACAGTGAGCCCAACCCTTAACGACTTCAGATGGGAAGGGGTAACGCGTGTCAGTGAGGCGCTTAGTAAAGCGCTTGTCCGGGACCGCTCTGGGCTTCTGGACAGCGTCCCTGAAGTTAGAGTGATCAAGAAACGTATTGCGTGTACGTTTGGGGAACCGAAACTGGTGTTTCTCCTGCTCTCAGGGCCACTCGGTGATCCCTTACTTGGACGATCTCCTAGTCAGGGCTCCTTCTCTGGTGGCGTGTCAACGGAGTCTTACCGTCACTCTGGCGACTCTCCAACAGTTCGGGTGGATCATCAATTTCCCGAAATCCAAGTTGACGCCGACCCAATCACTGACTTACCTCGGGATGGAGTTCCATACCCAGCCAGCGTTAGTCAAGCTACCGTGGGACAAACAGCTTTCTCTGCAGGCGGGAGTGCAGTCCCTTCTTCGGGGTCAGTCACACTCCTTAAGGCGCCTCATGCACTTCCTGGGGAAGATGGTTGCAGCTATGGAGGCAGTGCCATTTGCGCAATTCCATCTACGGCCACTCCAATGGGACATTCTTCGCAAATGGGACAAGAGTTCGGCTTCTCTCGACAAGAACATCTCTCTTTCCCTCGCAACCAAAACATCTCTTCGGTGGTGGCTCCTCCCCACATCTCTGTCCCGGGGGAAAATCCTTCCTACCCCCAACCTGGGCCGTGGTCACCACGGACGCGAGCCTGTCAGGTTGGGGAGCGGTCTTTCTTCACCACAGGGCTCAAGGAACCTGGATTCCAATAGAATCATCCCTTCAGATCAATATCCTGGAGATAAGGGCAGTATATCTAGCCCTATTGGCTTTCCATCGGTGGCTGGAGGGCAGGCAGATCCGAATCCAGTCGGACAACGCCACTGCCGTCGCCTACATCAACCACCAAGGCGGCACTCGCAGTCGTCAAGCCTTCCAGGAAGTCCGACGGATTCTGCAGTGGGTGGAAAACGCAGACTTCACCATCTCCGCAGTTCACATCCCGGGCGTAGAAAACTGGGAAGCAGATTTTCTCAGTCGTCAGGGCATGGACGTGGGGGAATGGTCTCTTCACCCAGACGTGTTTCGAGAGATCTGCCACTGCTGGGGAACGCCGGACGTCGATCTCATGGCGTCACGACACAACAACAAGGTCCCGGCCTTCATGGCACGGTCTCAGGATCACAGAAGCTCTGGCCGCGGACGCTTTGGTCCAGGATTGGTCGCAGTTTCGACTGCCATATGTGTTTCCCCCTCTGGCGATGCTGCCCAGGGTACTACGCAAAATCCGGTCCGACTGCCGTCGCGCCATTCTCGTCGCTCCAGACTGGCCGAGGCGGTCGTGGTATCCGGATCTGTGGCATCTCACGGTGGGTCAACCGTGGGCACTTCCAGACCGCCCAGACTTGCTGTCCCAAGGCCCGTTTTTCCATCTGAATTCTGTGGCCCTCAACCTGACTGTGTGTCCATTGAGTCCTGGCTCCTAGCGTCTTCAGGGTTATCTCAGGATGTAATTGCCACCATGAGACAAGCCAGGAAACCAATGTCCGCCAAGATCTATCACAGGACTTGGCAAATCTTCTTATCCTGGTGCTCTGATAACGGTTTTTCTCCATGGCCGTTTGCCTTACCCACATTTCTTTCATTCCTACAATTTGGAATGGATATGGGTTTGTCCCTCGGCTCTCTCAAGGGCCAAGTGTCGGCGCTCTCCGTGTTTTTTCAAACGCGACTAGCCAGACTTCCGCAGGTCCGCACGTTCCTGCAGGGGGTTTGCCACATGGTCCCACCTTGCAAACGTCCGTTGGAACCTTGGGATCTTAACAGGGTCCTGACGGCTTTTCAAAAGCCGCCTTTTGAGCCGTTGCGGGATGTCTCTCTCTCCCGTCTTTCTCAGAAGGTGGCCTTCCTGGTTGCAGTCACATCACTTCGGAGAGTGTCGGAGCTTGCAGCGCTGTCATGCAAATCTCCTTTCCTGGTTTTCCACCAGGATAAGGTGGTTTTGCGTCCTGTCCCGGAATTCCTCCCTAAGGTGGTATCCCCTTTTCATCTAAATCAGGATATCTCCTTTCCTTCCTTTTGCCCTAATCCAATTCACCAGTGTGAGAAGGATTTACACTCCTGGCCGCTGTTACCTGCACTCAGCTCCAGAGCTGTAATCTGAGCTCCAGCGTCTGCCTGATCTGTCTGCAGCTGTGCTGACCTGACCAGCAATCGCCGGGGAATCCATCACTCGGTGCTCGCTGTTCAGGCTGCACTCTGGAGCTCAGGGGACAGCTCCGGGGTTCAGTGCATGTAACCGCGGCCAGGACTGGTTTTACAGGAGATTCCTCCGGTAGCCAGGCTGACCCGGTATGCAAGTGTCAGGATCCGTGTGACATGCGCATGCCACCCGGATTCTGACTTGCATGGGGGTGAGAGAGCTGAGAATCGCATCAAATCGCAGCATGCTGTGATTTCAAGGAGAGCCCGTGTATCGTCTGGAAAAACAGGGAAATGGAGACAGCCTCATTAGAAACCATTTGCAAGATTGCAAACCGTTTCTCAATGCGAGGGAATTTGCAGGACAAAAACGCTAGTGGAGAAGAGGCCTTAGGCTGAGACCACACGTGAGTTAGCGCAAGTTCTCGCATGACACTCGGCTCACACTCGCAGCACAGCGAGAGCCGAGTGTCATGCGAGTGCAATGCAACTGTGGTCCGATCGTGCGATCAGACCAGTTGCGGAGGGGAGGGCCAACACTGCAGAGGGGAGGAGGAGGGCAGGGCCGGCGCTGAGGAGGGGAGGGCCGGTGCTGCGAAGGAGAGGGAGGGATTTATTTCCCTATCTCCTCCATTGCCGGCTGATGTGAGAATCGCACTGCACTCGCGGTACACCAGTGTAATGCGAGAGCAATGCAATGTTTTAATAGCATACGGAGAACAGTGAAAGCTGGGCACTAATCACTGACCGCTCCACCACACACACGTGGTACTCCTATTACAATCCACCGATGCTGCGGGACCAACTTGCTCCGGTAAAAAAAAGCAATAAACTACTAGAGGTGCTCCTGCCAAGCATAGAACAGTCCACTAGAAAAATTGAGAGAGCAGGGCACTAACTCAGTGGTAGTTTAAAAATACCTTTATTTCAGCATACAGGTTACATCAAAAACGTGGGGGGAGGAGAAAACACAGATGTCCGGCACAACAGATGACGGCCGTTTCGTGCTCAGCAAGCAATTCAACAGATCTACCTAGATAGGGTAGATCTGTTGAAGTGCTTGCTGAGCACGAAACGGCTGTGCCGAACGTCTGTGTTTTTTCCTCCCCCCACATTTTTGATGTAACCTGTATGCTGAAATAAAGGTATTTTTAAGCTACCACTGAGTTAGTGCCTTGCTCTCTCAATTTTTCCAATGCAATGTTTCTCTTGAACCCGTAGACTTGAATGGGTGCAAGTGTAACAGGATTGCATTGCACCTGCAGCATGCTGCGACTGTTTTCTCGGTCCGATTAGGGCTGAGAAAATAATCGCTCATGGGAGCTGCCCCATAGAGTACTATTGGTCTGAGTGGAATGCGATTTTTTTATTGCGTCCCAGTAGCTCCGTATTATTCGCCGTGTCTGCTAGGCCTTACTAAAAAAGTAAAGATAAAGTTAAAAAAAAAGTTAAAAGTATTAAAAAAAAAAAAATTGGGGAAAAAATAAAATTAAATATTCCAATAAATATGTATATTTATGTAATAAAAACAAAAACACTGCACAACTTTGGTATTGCCGTGTCCATAACAATTCGAGCTATAAAACTCTCACACTAGTTAGCCCCTTCAGTGAACACAGTAAAAAAAATAAAAAATGTAGCAAAAACTATGTGTTTTCATCATACACCTGCCCAAAAAAATTGAGTAAAACGCGATAAAAAAGTCACATGTAAATAAACATGGTACAACTGAAAACATCATCTTGTCCCGCAAAAAAACAAGCAACCATATAGCTACATCAGTGAAAAAATAAAAAAAATGTAGGTCTCAGAATACAGCAATGCAAAAACTTTTTTTTCCTAAAAAATAATTTTTTGGGTGTTAAAGCATCAAAACATAAAAAACTATATAAATGAGGTATCCCTGTAACTGTACAGACCCGAAGAATAAAACTGTTTTATCGCTTTTATTTCACAGTAAAGAACATAAAAAAAAAATCTTGAATTTCTGTTTCTTCTTGATTCTGCCTCACAAAGAGTGGATCACAAAGCAATCAGAAAATATGTGGCCCAAAATAGTACCAATAAAAACTCCAATTCATCTCGCAAAAATCAAGCCTTCACATGACTGTCAGCAGAAAAGTAAAAAACTGCAGTCTTCAAAATCCAGTGATGCAAAAACAATCTTTACTTTGTAAAAAGCAATTTTTAGTGTGATAGTCGCCAACAAAAAAAAACACCGCATAAATCTGGTATCACTGTAATCGTACTGCCCTGAGGAATAAAGCCGCCTAATCACTTATACCACAAGATGAATGGCGCAAAAAATAAATAAAGCCAATTCTTCAATCGCTATTGATTTGTTCATTCTGCCGCTAAAAGCTTGCAGTACAGTGCAGCTCATATTTATCCTGCGTTCTACGGTGAGCGCTTACACTGGAGACTACATGTAAATCTCTGAAAAACATGATTCAAACATAATTCTCAAATGAAAATTCACTGTAATGAGGCAGAGAAAGTCACTTTGACCTCTCGTCTGGCCTGTGGTCCGGCAGAGTCCATATTTTTATGCCTTTTTTCAAACGTGCACAAAAGTGCAATCAACAACAGTTTTTGTTCATCATTAAAAAGATGGATACCGCTGAACAAATGGAGTCCAGAGTAACTCTGCTGCCTCATTAGTGAATGGATCTGTGGTGCGTTTCATCTGAATCACGTATCTCAGAGATGCAGTTTAAAACCCCGATGTAAGTGCTCAGCGTAGAGCACAGGATAAAGGGGAACTAATTTAAAATGTTTGCAATCTTTAATTCTGCAACTTTTACTGTGTTTGGACTTTCCAGAGAGTAAATTGTCACTACACCCGTAAATGAATACTTAGAGAGGTGTAATTTCCAAAATTTGGTCACTTGAGGGGGATTTCTTCAGTTCTGCCGCTTAGGGGCTCTGCAAATTGAGTCCGCAAACTATTCTAGGAAAACCTGTGCTCCAAAAATCACATAGCGCTCCTTCCCTCCTGAGCCCTGTGGTGCAGCCAAATAGTACTGTACAGTCACATGTGGGGTATTGCCACATTCAGGACAAATTATGCAACACAATATCGGACCTTTTTTTTTATTTATTACCCTTGTAAAATTTTCAAATCTGGGGTTAAAACAACATTTTAGTGGTAAAAATGTAATTATTTTTCTTTACTGCCAAATAGTATAACATTTTGTGACACACCTGTGGTGTCAATATACTCACTGCACCTCTGGATGAATTAATTGAAAGGTGCAGCTTTTAACATGGAGTCACTTGTGGGGGATTTCTGTGCTCTGCCAATGTGACATGGCAATCGCAAACCAATGCAACTACATCTGATCTCAAATATGGTGCTCCTTTCCTTCTTGACTTTGCAATGTACCTCAAAATTAGTTTTCTTTGTCGCTCCATTGGGAGACCCAGACAATTGGGTGTATAGCTTCTGCCTCCGGAGGACACACAAAGTATTACACTTTAAAAAGTGTAACCCCTCCCCTCTGCCTATACACCCTCCCGTGGATCACGGGCTCCTCAGTTTTATGCTTTGTGTGGAAGGAGGCACACATCCACTCATGCATTCTCAACTTAGTTATGTCGGTTGGAAGAAAAGAGGGCCCCCACGGGGCCCCCGGCATGTTCCCTTCTCACCCCACTACGTCGGCGGTGTTGTTAAGGTTGAAGTACCCATTGCGGGTACAGAGGCTGGAGCCACATGCCGTCTCCTTCACCATCCCTTATACGGCTCTGGGAGAAGTGGGATCCTAAGCGGTCATCCATTTACTGGGACCGTGCTCCATCCGCAGCCCCTGTAGGAACCTGCCGGACCGGAGCCTCTTCAACCTCAGGGACCGGGCCCTGCAACTCAAAGGTACTCTGTGTCCCCATAGGGGACTGTGCAGGGAGCGCACCTTCTTCCTGGAAGCCGCGGCGGCTGCTGAATTCAGGAGGCCGGTGGACTTCCGCGCCGACCGTGCCTGCTTGTCGGGCGCGGTCTCAAATTTAGTCTCCGGCTTCATCGCGGCCTAGTCGCAAAAATCCCGCCCCCGGGCCTGCCTGTCAGGGGTAAGGGCGGGATTACCGACCTGACGTCGGATGTGAGGGCTGGAGCATCCTGCATGTTTCCTCCCCCCTCACTGATCACTGTGGGGACCCCAGATTCCCGCACTTTGCTGGCGCCGCCCACGGCTCCACTCTTTCCCTGAGAGCTCCGGCAGCCATTTTTTGGCATTCTGCCGGTGGAGGATTCTCAGTGAACAGCTCTACAGCTCCGGGGGATCCAAGGCAGGGAATCTGGAGGACACACTCCGCTCGTTAGCGGTCGGTAAGCCACACCGGTCACCCGGTGCTGGTCCCCCTAGGGTGCCGGATTAGATACGTATATATCTATATCTATCTGTTCGGTGGGCTGTATACCCCTTTCCCATATACCCTCAGTGATCACTCTCCTAGGAGACAACAGCATGTCGTCCACAAGGAGCAAAGCTGCTAAGGCACAGGGTTTTTTTGCGGCCTGTACCTCTTGTGGGGCTATGTTACCTGCGGGTTCCACCTACCCTCACTGTGAGCAATGCTCGACCCCTGTTTCGCTTGCTCAGCCGGAGCCTCGGACACTGGTGGGCCCCTCGGCTCATGTAGACCCCCCTGCTCCCCCTGACCAGGCTGCAGGGACAGAGTTCGCCTCTTTTGCTGAGAAACTCTCTGAGTCACTTTCTCAATCCATTGCACAGTCTATGGACAAATGGTCTTCTAAGCTGCTAGAGGCTTTGCAGTCCAGACCGGACCTTTCACAGGCCCCGGCCCCTGTTGGCTCGTCGCCTCCAGGCCCCTCTCGGTCCGCGCCGCAGCGCGCTCCCAGGTTGGCCCCTCGGTCTCAGGCAGAGGACTCCTGCCCGGACCGTAGTCCTAGACCGGCTAAGCGGGCTCGCTGGGACTCTTCCCCGACTTCCTCTCGCTGCTCGGGATCCCAGCTTGAGGACTCTCTGGAGGACGAGGCGGACGTCGCAGCTCAGGGCTCTGACCCTGACGTCGCCCTTAACCTTGATACACCTGAGGGGGACGCCTTAGTAAATGATCTTATCTCGTCCATCAACCAGGTGTTAGATCTCTCTCCCCCGCCTCCTCCTGTAGAGGAGTCGGCGTCTCAGCAGGAGAAACACCAGTTTCGGTTCCCCAAACGTACACGCAATACGTTTCTTGATCACTCTAACTTCAGGGACGCTGTCCAGAAGCCCAGAGCGGTCCCGGACAAGCGCTTTACTAAGCGCCTCACTGACACGCGTTACCCCTTCCCATCTGAAGTCGTTAAGGGTTGGGCTCACTGTCCCAAGGTGGATCCTCCAGTCTCATGATTGGCGACTAAATCCGTGGTGTCGGTTGCAGATGGCTCATCGCTAAAGGATGCCACTGACAGACAGATAGAGCTCCTGGTGAAGTCCATCTATGAGGCCACGGGCGCGTCTTTTGCCCCGGCCTTTGCAGCCGTGTGGGCACTCCAAGCTATCTCGGCTTGTCTGACTGAGATTAATGCTGTCACACGTAATTCTGCTCCACAAGTTGCGTCTTTGACCTCTCAGGCGTCAGCATTTTCATCCTACGCCATGAACGCCGTCCTGGACTCTGCTAGCCGTACAGCTGTAGCATCCGCTAACTCTGTGGCAGTCCGCAGGGCCATGTGGCTGCGCGAATGGAAGGCAGACTCGGCTTCCAAGAGGTTCTTAACCGGTTTGCCGTTTTCTGGCGACCGTTTGTTTGGCGAACGATTGGATGAGATTATTAAAGAATCCAAAGGAAAGGATTCCTCCTTACCCCAGGCCAAACCTAAGAGACCTCAACAGAGAAAGGTTCAATCGAGATTTCGGTCCTTTCGTCCCTCCGCCAAGTCCCAATCCTCTTCGTCCAACAGGCCGGAGAAAGGCCAGAGGAACTCCTATGCGTGGCGATCCAAGTCTCGCCCACAAAAGGCCGCAGGAAGCACTGCCTCCAAGACGGCTTCCTCATGACTCTCGGCCTCCCCTGACCGCATCCTCGGTCGGTGGCAGGCTCTCCCGCTTTGGCGACGCCTGGTGGCCACATGTTCAAGACCGATGGGTGAGAGACATTCTGTCTCATGGTTACAGGATAGAGTTCAGCTCTCGTCCTGCGGCTCGCTTCTTCAGAACCTCTCCGCCCCCCGCTCAGACCGACGCACTTTTTCAGGCAGTAGCCGCTCTAAACATGGAAGGAGTTGTGATCCCCGTTCCCCTTCAGGAACGTGGTCGCGGATTTTACTCCAACTTGTTCGTGGTGCCAAAAAAGGACGGGTCATTCCGTCCCGTTCTGGACCTCAAGCTACTCAACAGACATGTGAGAACCAGACGGTTCCGGATGGAATCTCTCCGCTCGGTCATCGCCTCAATGTCACAAGGAGACTTCCTAGCATCGATCGACATCAAGGATGCTTATCTCCATGTACCGATCGCACCCGAGCATCAACGTTTCCTGCGTTTCGCCATCGGGGACGAACACCTCCAGTTCGTGGCATTGCCTTTCGGCTTGGCGACAGCCCCACGGGTTTTCACCAAAGTCATGGCATCCGTTGTGGCGGTCCTGCATTCTCAGGGCCACTCGGTGATTCCCTACTTGGACGATCTCCTAGTCAGGGCCCCGTCTCGGGTGGCGTGTCAACAAAGTCTATCTGTCGCTCTGGCGACTCTCCAGCGGTTCGGGTGGATCATCAACTTCCCGAAATCCAAGTTGACACCGACCCAATCACTGACGTACCTTGGGATAGAGTTTCATACCCAGCAAGTGTTAGTCAAGCTTCCGAGCGACAAACAGCTTTCTCTGCAGGCAGGGGTGCAATCCCTTCTTCGGAGTCAGTCACACCCCTTAAGGCGCCTCATGCACTTCCTGGGGAAGATGGTGGCAGCTATAGAGGCAGTCCCGTTCGCGCAATTCCATCTTCGGCCACTCCAATGGGACATTCTCCGCAAATGGGACAGGAGTTCGGCTTCCCTCGACAGGAACGTCTCTCTTTAACTTGCAACCAAGACGTCACTTCAGTGGTGGCTCCTTCCCAATTCTCTGTCGCAGGGAAAATCCTTCCTACCCCCAACCTGGGCTGTGGTCACCACGAACGCGAGCCTGTCAGGGTGGGGAGCGGTTTTTCTCCACCACAGGGCTCAGGGAACCTGGACTCCGATAGAGTCATCCCTTCAGATCAATATTCTGGAGATAAGGGCAGTGTATCTAGCCCTATTGGCTTTTCATCGGTGGCTGGAGGGCAGGCAGATCCGTATCCAGTCGGACAATGCAACAAAATTAGCTGGATCAGAGAATTGAAAAAGGATAAACCCTAAAACATAACGTTTAATATTATGCAGATAAAAGTGAGGACAGCTCACAAGATTAGAAACGACGGTGGCACGAAACCACCCAAACTAAAATTGGGCTATGTATGGTAGGCCCAAACAAACTTAGTCCCAGAGAGGTACCACGGTAGGACTTTCTACACCTTATAGTTGCTGGTCACCACCTGAGACACTGACACACGCAACATCAACAATCAGAACCCCAAACTAGGGAAGATGTATGTCTGTGTGTGTCAAAAAGAGATAGAAACTCCTAGACCATTACGAACCATATGTTTCATAAACCCCACCTTAGGTGGGAACGGTCTTACCAGTCCGGAGATTCGCAGGCATTGAACAAGTGGTTAGAGGTTCAGGCAGGGGGCTGTTTCGCCAGCATGTCTAGATCCCTCTGAGACCTCAACCAAAAATAGGGCATATAATCACCATGCCCACTCCCATTTGGTGGTGATGGTGATTATATGCCCTATTTTTGGTTGAGGTCTCAGAGGGATCTAGACATGCTGGCGAAACAGCCCCCTGCCTGAACCTCTAACCACTTGTTCAATGCCTGCGAATCTCCGGACTGGTAAGACCGTTCCCACCTAAGGTGGGGTTTATGAAACATATGGTTCGTAATGGTCTAGGAGTTTCTATCTCTTTTTGACACACACAGACATACATCTTCCCTAGTTTGGGGTTCTGATTGTTGATGTTGCGTGTGTCAATGTCTCAGGTGGTGACCAGCAACTATAAGGTGTAGAAAGTCCTACCGTGGTACCTCTCTGGGACTAAGTTTGTTTGGGCCTACCATACATAGCCCAATTTTAGTTTGGGTGGTTTCGTGCCACCGTCGTTTCTAATCTTGTGAGCTGTCCTCACTTTTATCTGCATAATATTAAACGTTATGTTTTAGGGTTTATCCTTTTTCAATTCTCTGATCCAGCTAATTTTGTTCAATTACTGTGGATTCAAATTTTGGTATACTGCTATTTACCCCAGTCGGACAATGCCACTGCCGTCGCATACATCAACCACCAAGGCGGCACTCGCAGTCGTCAAGCCTTCCAGGAAGTCCGACGGATTCTGCAGTGGGTGGAAGCCACAGCTTCCACCATCTCCGCAGTTCACATCCTGGGCGTAGAAAACTGGGAAGCAGATTTTCTCAGTCGTCAGGGCATGGACGCGGGGGAATGGTCTCTGCACCCAGACGTGTTTCGAGAGATCTGTCGCCGCTGGGGAACGCCGGACGTCGATCTCATGGCGTCACGGCACAACAACAAAGTCCCGGCATTCATGGCACGGTCTCAGGATCACAGAGCTCTGGCGGCGGACGCGTTAGTTCAGGATTGGTCGCAGTTTCGACTGCCTTATGCGTTTCCTCCTCTGGCGATGCTGCCCAGAGTGTTACGCAAGATCAGTTCCGACTGCCGTCGCGCCATTCTCGTCGCTCCAGACTGGCCGAGGCGATCGTGGTACCCGGATCTGTGGCATCTCACGGTGGGTCAATCGTGGGCGCTTCCAGACCGCCCAGACTTGCTGTCACAAGGCCCGTTTTTCCATCTGAATTCTGTGGCCCTCAACCTGACTGTGTGGCCATTGAGTCCTGGCTCCTAGCGTCTTCAGGGTTATCTCAGGATGTAATTGCCACCATGAGACAGGCCAGGAAGCCTACGTCCGCCAAGATCTATTATAGGTCTTGGCAAATCTTCCTATCCTGGTGCGCTAATAACGGTTTTACTCCATGGCCGTTTGCCTTACCCACTTTTCTTTCATTCCTTCAATCCGGAATGGACAAGGGTCTGTCACTTGGCTCTCTCAAGGGCCAAGTATCGGCGCTCTCCGTGTTTTTTCAAAAGCGTCTAGCCAGGCTTCCGCAGGTCCGCACGTTCCTGCAGGGAGTTTGCCACATAGTCCCACCTTACAAGCGTCCGCTGGAACCCTGGGATCTTAACAGGGTGCTAACGGCTCTTCAGAAACCACCTTTCGAGCCGCTGCGGGATGTCTCTCTATCACGTCTTTCGCAGAAGGTGGCCTTCCTAGTGGCAGTCACATCACTTTGGAGAGTGTCTGAGCTAGCAGCGCTGTCATGCAAAGCCCCCTTCCTGGTGTTTCACCAGGATAAGGTGGTTCTGTGTCCGGTCCCGGAATTTCTCCCTAAGGTGGTATCCTCTTTTCATCTCAATCAGGATATCTCCTTGCCTTCATTTTGCCCTAATCCAATTCACCAGTGTGAAAAGGATTTGCACTCTTTGGATCTTGTGAGAGCACTCCGGCTCTACGTGTCTCGCACGGCGCCCCTGCGTCGTTCAGATGCGCTCTTTGTCCTTGTCGCTGGCCAGCGTAAGGGCTCGCAGGCTTCCAAGTCAACCTTGGCTCGGTGGATCAAGGAACCGATTCTCGAAGCCTACCGTTCTTCTGGGCTTCCGCTTCCTTCAGGGCTGAAAGCCCATTCTACCAGAGCCGTGGGTGCGTCCTGGGCATTGCGGCACCGGGCTACGGCTCAGCAGGTGTGTCAGGCAGCTACGTGGTCTAGTCTGCACACTTTCACGAAACACTATCAAGTGCATACCTATGCTTCGGCAGACGCCAGTCTAGGTAGGTGAGTCCTTCAGGCGGCGGTTGCCCACCTGTAAGAGGGGGCCGTTTTTTTCGGCTTTTTTTATTGAGGTATTCTTTTACCCACCCAGGGACTGCTCTTGGACGTCCCAATTGTCTGGGTCTCCCAATGGAGCGACAAAGAAGAAGGGAATTTTGTTTACTTACCGTAAATTCCTTTTCTTCTAGCTCCTATTGGGAGACCCAGCACCCGCCCCTGTACCCTTCGGGCTGGTTGTCTTTTTGTGTACACATGTTGTTCATGTTGAATTGTTCTTTTGGTTCATGGTTTGCAGTTCTCCGAACATCCTTCGGATTGCATTTACCCTAGACCAATTTATAAGTTTTCTCCTTCCTGCTTTTGCACCAAAACTGAGGAGCCCGTGATCCACGGGAGGGTGTATAGGCAGAGGGGAGGGGTTACACTTTTTAAAGTGTAATACTTTGTATGGCCTCCGGAGGCAGAAGCTATACACCCAATTGTCTGGGTCTCCCAATAGGAGCTAGAAGAAAAGGAATTCACGGTAAGTAAACAAAATTCCCTTCTTCAACCACATTTGGGGTATCAGCATACTCTGGAGAAATTCCACAATAAACTGTATGGTTCATTTGTGCCACCCCGGCGCAGACCGGGGTGCTCGGATCCTGGAGATGTTCGTGGCTCAAGGGGTCCGGGCTCGGCTGACGCTTCTATCTTTGCAAGGGGTTTATTTACAGGGGAGAAGTTCGTGACGCCATCTGCGGGTTGCAGTAATGGGAGTACCACCACTGCCAAAGGTAGTACCGGGACAGATGGTGTTGGGCAGCAAGGTGTTAGTCCCTCCGCAGGTAGGGAAGGCCCCGGACTCTGGGGTTTGGGAGGTTTGGAAAGATGAGAGGCAGGGAGCAGGGTACTCACTGTTGGTAGACGTGGTGCTGGTTGATGCTTGCAACGTAAACACACACACGTTGTAGGTAAAACAAAAGTCTCTGTGTACCGCTGCCACTATGGGGAGCCCATCCAGGTGTCCGCTCCCAATGATGCTGCTTGGTAATCTGGAGCCTGCCTCCGTGCACAATTTAGGTGTTTGTAGATGGTCCCTTGGCTTGAAGCTGTTGGGATGCTCATTATTTGTAGTGTAGCTGTGCTCTTGATGACTGGCACTTAGGATTTCAGTTGGGCTGCTTTATATGGAAAGCCCTATCCCCCGTGTTGTGCTGATGCCTTCAATCTCTGAGCTCTTGGGGAAAGTTCATAAAGAAACTATCCTCCACAGGTTAATTATCAGGACGGATAAACCTGCTCCTGACCTAGGGTCCTGTACCCTGCCGTGCTCTGTACCAGTCCGGTTATTGGGCTTGCTGGTGCCGACGGTCCTCCAAGACTATGTCTGTTCACCCTTCCCAAGTCGCTGCGACTGGTCCTCGACTCCTCCGGTCCCGGACTACCGTCTGCGACCCAATCTAGTCCAGCTCCTCGGCAGCTACTACTCCCCAGCTCCTAACTCTTTGAGGGCTCTCACTCAACTGCAGTCACCCCTCCCACCAGTCTGCCTGACCCCTAGGTGGGTGGCCCTATTCCAGCTAGACCAACCCACTGGTTTGTCTGTTCAGTTCTGGTGTGACGTGTTGATTGGGATTTGTGGTGCGGGTAGTAGAAGCATCACTGAGTGGAACCTGAACCATGGGGAGTAGGCCCTGCATCCCTTGGAGGGGATGCAGTTCCCTGTAGCACCCTGATATATTCAGGGTCGCTACACATTTTCACCTGATACCCTTGTGAAAAAAACCTATCTGGTTGAAGTAACAAGTTTGTGGGAAAAAAAAATAAATGCATTTATATTTATGGCTCAATTCTGTAAAATCCCTGGGGGTTCGAAGGTGCTCACCAAACATCTATAAATTCCTTGAGGGGTCTAGTTTACAAAATGCGGTCACATGTTGGGGAGCTCCACTGTTGGAGGTCTCCAAATTCGACATGGTGTCCGCTAATGATTCCAGCTAATTTTGCTTTAAAAAATTCCAATGGCGCCCCTTTCCTTCCAAGCCCTGCAGTGCGCCCAAACAATTGATTTCTACCACATATGAAGTATCAATGTACTCAGGAGAAATTGCACAATAAATTTTATGGTACATATGTTCCTGATACCCTTGTGAAAATGCAATATTTTATGGCTAAATTAACAGTTTTGAGTAAAAAAGTAAAATTTTCTTTTTTTCCTTACACATTGCTTTGGTTCATGTGAAGCACCTAAAGGGTTAATAAACTTCTTGGATGTGGTTTGGAGCAGAGTGAGGGGTGCAGTTTTTCGAATGGGGTCACTTTTGGGTATTTTCTGTCACCTAGGCCTCTCAAAGTCACTTCAAATGTGATGTGGTCCCTAAAAAAATGGTTTTGTAATTTTT
The DNA here is from genome assembly GCF_048569485.1 of Anomaloglossus baeobatrachus. Lineage (NCBI taxonomy): Eukaryota > Metazoa > Chordata > Amphibia > Anura > Aromobatidae > Anomaloglossus > Anomaloglossus baeobatrachus. The sequence goes on along the minus strand of NW_027442103.1, from coordinate 58,308 downwards.
TTTTTCGAAAACTGAGAAGTTGCTGATGAACTTTGAACCCTTCTAACTTTTTAAGTAAAAAAAATTGTTTCAAAAATTGCGTTGATGTAAAGTAGACATGTGGGAAATGTTCTTTACTGACTATTTTGTGTGACATACAGTATCTTTCAGATTTATAGGCATAACATTTCAAATTTTGAAAATTGTGAAATTTTTAAAATTTTTGCCAAATTTCCGATATTTTCCTAAATAAACACACAAAATATGACCTTAATTCTACCACTAACATGATGTCCAATATGTCACAAAAAAGCAATGTCAGAATCAGCACGATCCGTTGAAGCGTTCCAGAGTTATAACCTGTCAAAGTTACACTTGTCAGAAGTGCAAAAAATTGCCCGGTCATTAACCCCTTAACGACCCATGACGTACTGGGTACGTCATGGTGACATGGTGCTAAACGACCCATGACTTACCCAGTATGTCATGGCGAAATCGCGGCCTCGGAGCCCCGGTGAGTGCAATCGGTACACACAAACCGCAGATTCGGGGAGGAGGGGACTTCTGCCTGACCTCAGGAGGGGTGGTGCCTCCTCCCCGGAGCTACGGAGGCTGTGATTGGCTGACGAACACCGCTCAGCCAATCACAGCCACTGTAATGTTCCAGCCATTGAAAATGACTGAAACATTGAAATCCAGCCCTAATCAGTGCAGCTGTAGCACTGATTATTGGCTGGAGCTGGGTGATCGGTGCTTCACCAGCCCCCAGCTCTGATTGGAGAGATCGGCCTTGTGACCGATCTCTCCAATCACCGTGGATCTGGGGCCGTGACCACTCCCCTCCGCTTTACTCCGTCCGTGGAAGCCGAGTGGAGCGATCCCTGCAAGTGCCCTGGTAAGCCCCTGCCCCCGATCCGCTGCAACCGCCGCCGATCCCCCGATCCACTGCCGCCACCGATCCCCCGCCGATCTCCTCTATCTGCTGCAGCCGCCTCCATCTGCCACCGCTCCCCCTTATCAGCCACTGCCCCCTCCGTGAGCTGCTGCCCGCGCTCTCCCATCCTCACCTGTTGTCCCCTCCACCATCTCCCACCCTGTGCGATCTGCCACCGCTCTCCACCATCTCACCTTCCCGATCTGCTGCCCGCTGTCTCACCTCCCCATCTGCTGCACGCTCTCTGCCATCTCACCTCCCCATCTGCTGCCCCCTCCCCCATATCACCTCCCCATCTGCTGCCCTCTCCCCCATCTCACCTCCCGATCTGCTGCACGCTCTCCACCATCTCACCTCCCCATCTGCTGCACGCTCTCCGCCATCTCACCTCCCGATCTGCTGCATGCTCTCTGCCATCTCACCTCCCGATCTGCTGCACGCTCTCCGCCATCTCACCTCCCGATCTCCTGCACGCTCTCCGCCATCTCACCTCCCGATCTGCTGCACGCTCTCTGCCATCTCACCTCCCGATCTGCTGCACGCTCTCTGCTATCTCACCTCCCGATCTGCTGCATGCTCTCCACCATCTCACCTCCCGATCTGCTGCACGCTCTCCACCTTCTCACCTCCCGATCTGCTGCACGCTCTCCACCTTCTCACCTCCCGATCTGCTGCCCGCTCTCTGCCATCTCACCTCCCGATCTGCTGCCCGCTCTCTGCTATCTCACCTCCCTATCTGCTGCACGCTCTCTGCCATCTCACCTCCCGATCTGCTGCACGCTCTCTGCCATCTCACCTCCCGATCTGCTGCACGCTCTCTGCCATCTCACCTCCCCATCTGCTGCACGCTCTCTGCCATCTCACTTCCCCATCTGCTGCACGCTCTCTGCCATCTCAGCTCTCCATCTGCTGCACGCTCTCTGCCATCTCACCTCCCTATCTTCTGCACGCTCTCCGCCATCTCACCTCCCGATCTGCTGCACGCTCTCTGCCACCTCACCGTCCCATCTGCTGCATGCTCTCTGCCATCTCACCTCCCGATCTGCTGCACGCTCTCCGCCATCTCACCTCCCGATCTGCTGCACGCTGTCCGCCATCTCACCTCCCCATCTACTGCACGCTCTCTGCCATCTCACCTCCCCATCTGCTGCACGCTCTCCGCCATCTCACCTCCCGATCTGCTGCACGCTCTCTGCCATCTCACCTCCCCATCTGCTGCACGCTCTCTGCTATCTCACCTCCCCATCTGCTGCACGCTCTCTGCCATCTCACCTCCCGATCTGCTGCACGCTCTCTGCCATCTCACCTCCCGATCTGCTGCACGCTCTCTGCCATCTCACCTCCCGATCTGCTGCACGCTCTCTGCCATCTCACCTCCCCATCTGCTGCACGCTCTCCCTCATCAGCTGCTGCCCCCCTCCCTGATCTGCTACCCCCTCTCACCCTCCCTGATCTGCAGCCTGCTCTCTCCCATCCTCTTCATCTGAAGCCCCCTCCCCCACCTCTCACCTCCCGATCTGCTGCCCCCTCCACCACCTCTCACCCTCCCGCTCTCTCCCATCCTCCGCCGCGCCCTCTCCCATCCTCCGCCGCTCCCTCTCACATCCTCCATCCATCTTTTTTTCCATCCCACCTAGCCCCCCCCTTTTTGCAGCACATCCATGCGTGTGTCCTGACTTTTCTTCGGCGCTCCATTGGGAGACCCAGACGATTGGGTGTATAGCACTGCCTCCGGAGGCCACACAAAGCATTACACTAAAAAGTGTAAGGCCCCTCCCCTTCTGGCTATACACCCCCCGTGGGATCACGGGCTGCTCAGTTTTCAAGCTTTGTGCGAAGGAGGTCAGACATCCACGCATAGCTCCACTGTTTAGTCAGCAGTAGCTGCTGACTATATCGGATGGAAGAAAAGAGGGCCCATACTAGGGCCCCCAGCATGCTCCCTTCTCACCCCATTCCTATTGGCGGTGTTTGTTAAGGTTGAGGTACCCATTGTGGGTACGGAGGCTGGAGCCCACATGCTGCTTTCCTTCCCCATCCCCCTGAGGGGCTCTGAGGAAGTGGGATCTTACCGGCCCCCAAGCCCTGAGGCCGGGCTCCATCCACAGACCCGTAGAACCTGCTGGATACGGAGCTGGGTACCGTTCAGGGACAAGGCCCTGCAACATTCAGGTACTCTGTGTCCCCGTATGGACAGGCCGCGCACACTCCAGACTTGCTGGGTGTGCTAGTGCGCCGGGGACAGTAGCGCTGCGCGCTGGGGTTACAGTCACTGCAGTTTCTCTGAGGGACTTTATGTGTTGGGGACTGCCGCGCCGGCCGCCCCTGGAGCGGCGGCGCGGCTGAGACTTGTGGTGCGCCGGGGACTTAGCGCCGACCGTGCTTTTACGACGGCGGCGCTTATAAATCTAGTCCCCGGCTTTTGCGGCCTAGCTCCGCTTCGTTCCCGCCCCCACCCTGTCAATCAGGGCAAGGGAGAGACGCTGTACGATAGTCAGCGCCGAGGGCTGGAGTCTTATTTACATACTCCAGCCCTCTCACTGGGCACAGTGGGACGCCAGTTCCCGCTCTTTGTCTGCAGCACGCCCAGGGCCCGCCCCTCTCCACAGGACGCCGGCAGCCATTCCTACATGCAGTCTGGCTGGAGAACGGACACAGGCTCTGGGAGACCCAGACAAGGGATTTCTGGCGACCACACACCCGCGTTAAGCGGGCGGTAAGCAGCACATTAGTGCTGGCCCCACTAGTGCCACAGTGTTATATTGGTGTATTTTTTTCTCTATACCATTATATATATATATATATATATTGCACTGTAAGGTCGCTTCTTGGCTGTATACCCTATATTGCTCTGAGGAGACGACAACATGTCATCCGCAAAACGCAAGGGTGCCAAGACACAGGCTGTATACGCTGCTTGTGCCGCTTGTGGGGCTGATCTACCGGCAGGTTCCAAAGACCCCCATTGTGTGCAATGTTCGGTCCCTGTGCCACTTCGTCAGCCGGAGTCTATGGTGGTAGTGGCCCAGGCAGAGTCACCGGTGAACCCTGTCCCGGTGACGGGGACAGAGTTTGCAGTTTTTGCTGACAAGATGTCTGTCACTATGACAAAAATCCTAGAGACCTTGCAGGCCAGGCCAGTTACTCAGACCATGGACACTGCTGCGTCAATGTTCCCCGGTCCCCCTCAGTTGGAGTTAATCCGTGCTTCAAGGGGGTCCCAGGCATCTCAGGCTGAAGGCTCTGACTCAGATGACAGTCCCAGGCAGCCTAAGCGAGCTCGCTGGGAGAGACCCTCCACGTCATCACGCGGATCAGGGTCTCAGCGAGAAGAGTCTCTGCGTGATGAGACAGAGGAGGGTGATCAGGAGTCTAATCCTGAGACCGCTCTCAATCTGGATACTCCTGATGGTGACGCCATGGTAAATGACCTTATAGCGGCCATCAATGGACTGTTGGATATTTCTCCCCCAGCCCCTTCAGCAGAAGAGGCAGCTGCACAGCAGGAGAAGTTCCATTTCAGGTATCCCAAGCGTAAACTGAGTACTTTTCTGGACCACGCTGACTTCAGAGAATCAGTCCAGAAACACCATGCTTATCCAGACAAGCGTTTCTCCAAACGTCTTAAGGATACACGTTATCCCTTTCCCCCTGACGTGGTCAAACGCTGGACCCAGTGTCCAAAGGTGGATCCACCAATCTCCAGGCTTGCGGCTAGATCCATAGTTGCAGTGGAGGATGGGGCTTCACTTAAGGATGCCAATGACAGACAGATGGACCTTTGGTTGAAATCTGTCTATGAAGCTATCGGCGCGTCGTTTGCTCCAGCATTCGCGGCCGTGTGGGCACTCCAAGCTATTTCAGCTGGTCTGGCACAGGTGGACTCTATCATACGTCCAGCAGTGCCGCAAGTGAAGTCCTTAACTTCGCAAATGTCTGCGTTTGCGACCTATGCTATCAACGCTGTCCTGGACTCTACGAGCCGTACCTCAATGGCGTCTGCCAACTCGGTGGTTTTGCGCAGAGCCTTGTGGTTAAAAGAATGGAAAGCGGATTCTGCTTCCAAAAAATGTTTAACCAGCTTGCCACTATCTGTAGACAGACTGTTCGGTGAGCAATTGGCTGAAATCATTAAACAGTCCAAGGGTAAAGACTCCTCCTTACCCCAGCCCAGATCAAGCAAACCTCAACAAAGGAAGTGGCAGTCGAGGTTTCGGTCCTTTCGAGGCTCCGGCAAGGCCCAATTCCCCTCGTCCAAAGGGACTCAGAAGGAGCAAAGGGGCTCAGATTCCTGGCGGGCTCACTCACGCCCCAAGAAAGCAACCGGAGGAACCGCTTCCAAGGCGGCTGCCTCATGACTTTCGGCCTCCTCCCTCCGCATCCTCGGTCGGTGGCAGGCTCTCCCGCTTTTGCGACATTTGGCTGCCACAGGTCAAGGACCGGTGGGTAACAGACATTTTGTCTCACGGGTACAGGATAGAGTTCAGTTCTCGTCCTCCGCCTCGGTTCTTCAGAACTTCCCCACATCCCGACCGAGCAGATGCGCTTCTGCAGGCGGTGGGCTCACTAAGGGCAGAAGGAGTGGTGATCCCTGTTCCTCTTCAGGAACAAGGGCAAGGTTTTTACTCCAATCTCTTCGTGGTTCCAAAAAAGGACGGCTCGTTCCGTCCTGTTCTGGACCTAAAGCTGCTCAACAAGCATGTGAACGCCAGGCGGTTCCGGATGGAATCCCTCCGCTCCGTCATTGCCTCAATGTCTCAAGGAGATTTCCTTGCATCAATCGACATCAAAGATGCTTATCTCCACGTGCCGATTGCTACAGAGCACCAACGTTTTCTACGTTTTGTGATAGGACACGAACATCTCCAGTTCGTAGCTCTGCCATTTGGTCTGGCGACAGCCCCACGGGTTTTCACCAAGGTCATGGCGGCAGTGGTAGCAGTCTTGCACTCCCAGGGACACTCGGTGATCCCTTACTTGGACGATCTACTTGTCAAAGCACCCTCTCAAGAGGCATGCCAACACAGCCTGAATGTTGCGCTGGAGACTCTCCAGACTTTCGGGTGGATCATCAACTTTTCAAAGTCAAATCTGTCACCGACTCAATCACTAACGTATCTTGGCATGGAGTTTCATACTCTGCCAGCGATAGTGAAGCTTCCGCTGGACAAGCAGCGGTCACTACAGACAGGGGTACGGTCTCTCCTTCATGGTCAGTCGCACTCCTTAAGGCGCCTCATGCACTTCCTAGGGAAGATGGTGGCAGCAATGGAGGCAGTCCCGTTTGCACAGTTTCATCTGCGCCCACTTCAATGGGACATTCTCCGCCAATGGGACGGGAAGTCAACTTCCCTGGACAGGAAAGTCTCCCTTTCCCAGACGGCCAAGGACTCTCTGCAATGGTGGCTTCTTCCCACCTCATTATCACAGGGAAGATCATTCCTGCCCCCATCCTGGGCAGTGGTCACGACAGACGCGAGTCTGTCAGGGTGGGGAGCAGTTTTTCTCCACCACAGGGCTCAAGGGACGTGGACTCAGCAGGAGTCCACCCTTCAGATCAATGTTCTGGAAATCAGGGCAGTGTATCTAGCCCTACTAGCCTTCCAGCAGTGGCTGGAAGGAAAGCAGATCCGAATTCAGTCGGACAACTCCACAGCGGTGGCATACATCAACCACCAAGGAGGGACACGCAGTCGGCAAGCCTTCCAGGAAGTCCGGCGGATTCTGTTGTGGGTGGAGGACAGAGCATCCACCATATCAGCGGTTCACATCCCGGGCGTAGAAAACTGGGAAGCAGACTTCCTCAGTCGCCAGGGTATGGACGCAGGGGAATGGTCCCTTCACCCGGACGTGTTTCAGGAAATCTGTCGCCGCTGGGGGGTGCCGGACGTCGACCTAATGGCGTCGCGGCACAACAACAAGGTCCCGACGTTCATGGCGCGGTCTCGCGATCAAAGGGCTCTGGCGGCAGACGCCTTAGTGCAAGATTGGTCGCAGTTCCGGCTCCCTTATGTGTTCCCACCTCTGGCACTCTTGCCCAGAGTGCTACGCAAGATCAGATCCGATTGCAGCCGCGTCATACTCGTCGCCCCAGACTGGCCGAGGAGGTCGTGATACCCGGATCTGTGGCATCTCACGGTCGGCCAACCGTGGGCACTACCAGACCGACCAGACTTACTGTCCCAAGGGCCGTTTTTCCATCGGAATTCTGCGGCCCTGAACCTGACTGTGTGGCCATTGAGTCCTGGATCCTAGCGTCTTCAGGATTATCCCAAGGAGTCGTTGCCACCATGAGACAGGCTAGGAAGTCCACTTCTGCTAAGATCTACCACAGAACGTGGAGGATTTTCTTATCCTGGTGCTCTGCACAAGGAGTATCCCCCTGGCCGTTCGCGTTACCTACTTTTCTTTCCTTCCTGCAATCTGGGTTGGAAAAGGGCTTGTCGCTCGGCTCCCTTAAAGGGCAAGTCTCGGCACTATCCGTGTTTTTTCAGAAGCGTCTAGCACGTCTTTCTCAGGTGCGCACGTTCCTGCAGGGGGTTTGTCATATCGTCCCTCCGTACAGGCGACCGTTAGATCCATGGGATCTAAACAGGGTACTAGTTGCTCTCCAGAAGCCGCCCTTCGAGCCTCTGAGGGATGTTTCACTTTCTCGTCTCTCACAGAAAGTGGTCTTTCTAGTGGCGGTCACGTCTCTTCGGAGAGTGTCTGAGCTAGCAGCGCTGTCATCCAAGGCTCCCTTCCTGGTGTTCCACCAGGACAAGGTAGTGCTGCGCCCCATTCAGGAGTTTCTCCCTAAGGTGGTATCCTCTTTTCATCTTAATCAGGATATCTCCTTGCCTTCCTTTTGTCCTCATCCAGTTCTTCGGTATGAAAAGGATTTACATTTGTTAGATCTGGTGAGAGCACTCAGAATCTACATTTCCCGCACGGCGCCCCTGCGCCGCTCGGATGCACTCTTTGTCCTTGTCGCTGGTAAGCGCAAAGGGTCGCAGGCTTCAAAAGCCACCCTGGCTCGATGGATCAAAGAACCAATTCTTGAAGCCTACCGTTCTGCTGGGCTTCCGGTTCCATCAGGGCTGAAGGCCCACTCTACCAGAGCCGTGGGTGCGACCTGGGCATTACGACACCAGGCTACGGCTCAACAGGTGTGCCAGGCAGCTACCTGGTCGAGTCTGCACACTTTCACCAAACATTATCAGGTGCATACCTATGCTTCGGCGGACGCCAGCCTAGGTAGAAGAGTCCTGCAGGCGGCAGTTACCTCCCCGTAGGGGAAGGCTGTCTTTGCAGCTCTAACATGAGGTATTTCTTTACCCACCCAGGGACTGCTTTTGGACGTCCCAATCGTCTGGGTCTCCCAATGGAGCGCCGAAGAAGAAGGGAATTTTGTTACTTACCGTAAATTCCTTTTCTTCTAGCTCCTATTGGGAGACCCAGCACCCGCCCTGTTGTCCTTCGGGATGGTTGGTTTTTTTTCGGGTACACATGTTGTTCATGTTGAACGGTTTTCAGTTCTCCGATGTTACTTCGGAGTGAATTTGTTTAAACCAGTTATTGGCTTTCCTCCTTCTTGCTTTAGCACTAAAACTGAGCAGCCCGTGATCCCACGGGGGGTGTATAGCCAGAAGGGGAGGGGCCTTACACTTTTTAGTGTAATGCTTTGTGTGGCCTCCGGAGGCAGTGCTATACACCCAATCGTCTGGGTCTCCCAATAGGAGCTAGAAGAAAAGGATTTTACGGTAAGTAACAAAATTCCCTTCTTTTTGTTATGTAAACTAAGTAAGAAGTACAAATAAACTTAGTTTAGGGCCAGTAAAATTATACTGTATTAATCGTCAACTACAGTATTTTTTACTGAATATTGTAAGGGTCAGCCCAGTGCCTCACGTGAGAGCGATGCACGAGTCTCACATCGCATCATCCGGCACGGTCGCTCTTTTCCAGACAGCAGTGTGCGGCTGTGCCGGATGATGCGATGCGAGATTCGTGCATCGCTCTCACGTGTGGTACTTGCCATAGTGTCAGTTGCAGGCGCTCATTATTTATTTTTTTTTTAACTGATGTCCGTATTTTTTATTTCGCCAAACTAATTTTTTTGTATGAGGGGGGTCTAGTTTCCAAAATGGGGTCAGATGTGGGGGAGCTCCATTGTTTAGGCACCTCAGGGGGTCTCCAAATGCAACATGGCGTCTGCTAATAATTCCAACCAATTTTGTGAAATGCTGTGAAATGGCGCTCCTTCTCTTCTGAGCCCCGCCATGCGTCCAAACAATTGGTTTTCACCACGTATGAGGTATCTGTGTACTCAGGAGAAATTGCACAATACGTTTTATGGTGCATTTTTTCCTGATACCCTTGTGAAAAAAAAGCTACCTGTTTGAAAAAACAATTTTGTGGTAAAAAAAAAATAAATATTTTCACGGCTGAACATTACAAACGTTTGTAAAGCCTCCAGGGGTTCAAAGTGCTCACTAAACAGCTAGATAAATTCCATGAGGGGTCTAGTTTCCAAAATGGGGTCAATTGTGGGGGAGCTCCATTGTTTAGGCACCTCAGGGGGATCTCCAAATGCAACATGGCGTCCGCTAATAATTCCAACCAATTTTCCTGTGAAATGGCGCTCCTTCTCTTCTGAGCCCTGCCGTGCGCCCAAACAATTGATTTCCACCACATATGAGGTATCTGTGTACTCAGGAGAAATTGCATAATACGTTTTATGGTGCATTTTTCCTGATACCTTTGTGAAAAAAAAAGCTACCTAGTTGAAGCAACAGTTTTGTGGTAAAAACTTTTTTTTTTCTTTTCAGAGCTCAACGTTATAAACTTCTGTGGAGCCCCCACTGGTTCAAAGTGCACATCAAACATCTAGAATAAATATTTGAGGGCTCTAGTTTCCAAAATAGGGTCACTTGTGGGGTAGCTCCATAGTTTAGGCACCTCAGGTGGTCAACAAACCCGACATGGCGTCCGCTAATTAGTGCAGCTAATTTTGCACTCAAAAATTCAAATGGCGCACCTTGCCTTCCGAGTCCTGCCGTGTGCCCAAACATTTGATTTCCACCACAACTTTTTTTTTTGTAAATTTTGTTGGAAAAGTGAGAAATTGCTGATGAACTTTGAACCCTTCTAACTTCTTAACGGAAAAAAAATTTGTTTCAAAAATTGCGCTTGTGTAAAGCAGACAAGTGGGAAATTTTATTTAGTAACTATTTTGTGTGACATATCTCAGATTTATGGGCATAAAATTTCAAATTTTGAAAATGCAAAATTTTCGCCAATTTTCCGAAATTTTCACAAATAAACGCAAAACATATTGGCCTAAATTTACCACTAACATGAAGTACAATATGTCACAGAAAAACAATATCAGAATTGCCAGGATCCGTTGAAGCGTTCCAGAGTTCTAACCTGTCAAAGTGACACTGGTAAAAATTGCAAAAAATGGCCGGGTCTTTAAGATGAAAACAGGCTGGGGGCTGAAGGGGTTAAGGTGAAAACCTTGCTCTGGTGTAAAGGGGTTAAAAACATTACATGCCAACCCACCCAACCTCGATAATTCAATCTTATCCTTCTTACAAAATCACACTACTGTATTTCCCTGAAAAAAAGACACTGTCTTATATTTTTTTTGCCCCAAAAAAAGCACTAGGTCTTATTTTTGGGGGAGTGTAATACTAATATAAAAAGACTGACCAGCACATCCACTAGGTGTGAACAGGTGCACACTAAAAATTCAACAGTTACAAAATTTTTCTGCGTGCACCTGTTTCTCACTGAGCACTCCGCCCTCCAGCCTGAGCAGTTTCATTTAGCTGCATCCTACCTGCCCATTACATGGAGGTTTCTTAACCCAGATAGAAGCCTCACACTGTCCCCTCATGGTATTGCTTCCCCATACCACCCCCCACTACCCAATATCTATTCTGTGCCCCCTCACATTCTTCTCATCCCTTATTGCCTCCTCACTACCTCTGTACTCATCCCCCCTCACACCCCATACTGTGTCAGTATACATTTCCCCTCACTCCCCATAATGTATCCACACCCATCCTGTCCACTTGCTTTTCATACTGTGTCCTCAAATTTGCCCCCTCGCTATTTATTCTGTCTTCAAAATGTTTCCCGTTTGCTCCCCATACTATGTCCAAATACATTACCCCTTACCCTCGCTCCCCATACTCTGTATACATAACCCCTCACCCTCTCTCTCTCATACTGTCTATATACATCATCCCTCACCCTCTCTCCCCATACATCATCCCTCACCCTCTCTCCCCATACATTACCTCTCACCCTCTCTCCCCATACTGTCTATATACATCCCCCCTCACCCTCTTTCCCCATACTGTCTATATACATCACCCCTCCCCTCTCTCTCCATACTGTCCATAGATAATTCCCCCTCTCCATCCTCTATCTCACCATTCTGTAGCCATAAGAACTTCCCACTCCCCATTCCTATCCCCCCATACTGTGTCCATATACATTTCCTCCTGCTCACCCTCTCTTCCCCCATACTGTGTCCATACATGCTTCCCACTTCAGCTCCACTGGAGCACTTATTACCAGTGGTATCTGCCACCTATGCACTGCAACGCTGAAGAATGATGTCAGCAGTGTGATCAGCTGACCTGATCACATTACAGCCATCGCTCTGACCCGGAAGTGCCGGCGGTCACCGCTTCAATTGTTCATGTGTCTAAAAGATACAGAGAGAATTGATCAGTAGGAGCTGCGCACCGCACTTCTTCTGAGTCTTGGCTGTCAGTTTGACAGCCAGGACTCAGAATAGCCTGCGCCCGCTACAGGGGCGACAACTGCACCCGGGGCACATGCCCTATCTGCCCCCCAAGATACGACTCTGACTAGTCATGTGACAGAGGGGTGGTTCCAAGTCAGTGGCGCTCATGTGATGTGCCTATTTACATGTGACCCACAACTCTCAGACCGCGGCCCGCGAGCCAGCAGCGCCATCATGGTAATGGCGGTGCATGCTAGCTGGGCCATATTGTCCACATTGTTCGTTGTCAGGGGAGACACCAACAGGCTCAGCGCTCCCTGGAACTAAAATTCTCTGTGAATGTAGAAGGACCATGTATGTATGGACTATACCCATGTTTGCTGACCATATATTGGAAGATATCCCGAACATTACACAAAGTTAGTATATACTAGAACCATACTATAAGATTGACATGAAAAAGAAGGGATAAGCAAATAATAAATCCACCCCATAGGTTATAAATGGAATGATTCCCTATTCAGTGAATTATATTTTCACATTTTAATTTTTTTTTTAAATGCTACCAGTGATCATACTAAAGATACCCCAGGGCCTATAGTATGATAACCAATAACCATATGTGTGGCCATAATTATTGCAACAATTTGATGTAAACAGTAATAATTGCTATTAATTAAACCTTCAAGGTGGTGGTTAATACCGGCCTAAGAACAATATATGGGCACTTACTAATCCAAAGTAGTCAGATTACTAACCCTCAGATTCAAGGGCAATTTTGGCATAAAAATAATTAAGTGTTGAAAATTGTGTAATTACTATTGTGTGGTGAATTTGATGTGACTACTTAATTTAGTTCAATGCCTAGGAACAGTGATCAATATTCTGTGAATTATGTGGTTACTCAAGAAGTAGTGCAATACCCAATATTAATAACTAAAAACCTACTCTTATACAGTAACTGAGGGCTGTGTGCCAGTGTCTGTTCTTTCTATGCTTCCCATAGCTGTGTGTCCTGTTGGGACCCAGTCACTCTCAGCCCTTGTTCACATTGAGGCCTATTTTGACCCATGGTAAGGTTTTAATATTTGAGAGTGTTGGTACTGTCCCACACCTTGTCGCAGTGGGATGGTTTTATGCTTTTTTGGATCAAAAAACAGTGTTTACAAAGTACCCTATGTTTATTTATATGCACTATGCTTTTATTTAGTTACAGTAGGTTATATGTCCATATTATTTATATCTTTGTTTTTTCTTCTTGTCTTATGGCCAGTGTGAACATGAGCTTACAAGCTGCATGTATACCAACTCATACTCCGGCTCACTTTTTTTTCTAGTTAAATAGTGCCCATTCATTAACCCCTTGATTTTTCGGGTTCTTCTTGCTCCCCTTCTTCCGAGATCCACAAGTTTTTTTTATTTTTACATCAATATTGCCATATGAGGGCTGTTATTGCATTTTGGGCAAAATTGTGATTACCAAAAACCATAATTTTGGGCATTTGGAATGTTTTTTGCCGCTATGCCGTTTACTGATCAGATTAATTGATTTTAGATTTTGATAGATTGGGCATTTCTGAATACTGCGATACCAAATATGTGTATATATTTTTTCTTTTAAGCCTTTAATTTTCAGTAGGGCAAATGAGAGTTGATTTGGTATTTTAGGAGTTTTTTTTATTTTATTTTACTTTTTTTTTTATTTTACTAATTCCAATAGGGGACTATAAGGATCAGCAGTCTGATCGCTCATTCATTTCTGTTTATCAGAGCAGCACAGCTTTGAACAGCAGAAATGCTGCGTTCTTGTTACAGCTGCTGCTTTGCCGGCTGTAACAGGACCTATGTTATGATAGTGACTGGAGTCATCATATGACCCGTCGCTACCATGACAACCATAGGCTCCCCATGATCATGTCACGATGTCGGCGGGGAAAGGCGCGATTCCCGCTGCAGCGATTTAAATTGCACTGTCACATTTTGAGAGCGCGATTTAAGTGGTTAAGAGGTGCAAGTGGATCGCGGAACCACCTGCACCTTTAAGCGACACATCAGCTGTTTTAATCAGCAGACATGTGCAGGGATCGTCACTGGCTCACCGCAGCAGCCAGCGGTGATCACTGCTTCATGATTTAGGACGTACCGTTACATTCTAGGTCGTGAAGGGGTTAATACTATTTTGCTATATTAACCATAACAATTTTTGTACAATATCCCATTCTTATCCATGTAATCCAGACAATGTCATCATTAGAACATTTTTCATCAATAGAACCATAATCCCCACAATTCCAAATTCCTCATGTACATTCTTATTATTTTTATTTTTCAGGGGATCCACCCCTACTGCAACTAATTTGTTGTCCCGGGCGAATACCAGCCAGCCCGGTAATCTCAACAGGTAAGTCACCATTCAAATAAATACCAATCTAGGAAGAAGCAAAATAAATTAAAACTTATACATAAAACCAACAAACCATCATTAAAAACACAACATGCTAACCCACCCAATCTCGATACTTCAATCTTATCCTTCTTACAAAAAAGCATACTTCCACGAAAAAAACACACTGTCTTATATTTTTCTCTGACGCCTCATTGGGGGACACAGGACAATGGGTGTTATGCTGCTTATCCATAGGAGGACACTAAGTAGATGCAAAGATGTTAGCTCCTCCCCTGCAGTATACACCCCCTGGCCCAGCCAGGCTACTTCAGTTTTAGCTTAGTGTCTATAGGAGGCACATCTCTGCAGACTACTGCAGCAAGAATTTTTTGTTTTTAGAGGGCGACGGTTTCCTTCGGGGACTGATTTCCCAAAACCATCAACAGGCGGGAACGTGGAGTGTCGCCTCCCTGTACCCCCTCCTGCGACGCTGGATCCTGGGCTGTTACTCACTGGACGACGGGTCTCATGGCACCGATTTTCCAGAGCCCAGAGCAGATGAAAATTTCCTCAGTCCCTCTGGCAGGTTCTGAGTTGATACACGCTCTGCACCAGCGTGACCAGGCAGAGACTGCCATCTCCACATGAGGTGAGATCCTTCCTGACTGGATTCTTTTCCAGAGCCCAGAGCAGATGAAAAACCTCCTCAGTCCCTCTGGCAGGTTCTGAGTTGATACACGCTCTGCACCAGCGTGACCAGGCAGAGACTGCCATCTCCACATGAGCTGAGATCCTTCCTGACTGGATTCTTTTCCAGAGCCCAGAGCAGATGAAAAACCTCCTCAGTCCCTCTGGCAGGTTCTGAGTTGATACACGCTCTGCACCACCGTGACCAGGCAGAGACTGCCATCTCCACATGAGCTGAGATCCTTCCTGACTGGATTCTTTTCCAGAGCCCAGAGCAGATGAAAAACCTTCTCAGTCTCTCTGACAGGCTCTGAGTTGATACATACTCTGCACCGGTGTGTCCGGACACAGCAGGCATCAGAATCTCCACACTGGAGCTGATATCCCTGACAGGAATTAGCTCTGAGGTGAAATCCTCCCTGACAGGATTTAGAGCAAAGGTCAAGCTCCCAGGACTCAGTGCACTGTTGTTGTGCAGGGCTGGAGGGGGGAAGGGGAGTCCCTTCCCACCATTTTATTATATTTTCTCCTCACACAGTAGCTATGCAGAGCACCGCTCCCTCTCCTTACCGCTCCCTCTCCTTGTGATCAGAGTCTGTGGGCGTCTCTGAGCTTCCTCCTTCCCACAGGAAACATTAGCTCTGCAGAATATTGCTCCCTCGTTACAATCAGAGTTTGTGGCTCATCAGCCTGGGGCTGCAGTCACATGTTTTATGCTTTGCACAACTACAGCAACAACTACCGTGTTTTTCCAAAAATAAGACACTGTCTTATATTTTTTTTGCCCCCCAAAAAAGCACTAGGGCTTATTTTTGGAGGCGTTCTTATTCTTGGAGAAAGACGGTTGAGGGTAAGTTTACCCCCCAAAAAAAGCAGACCCCCCCCACTTCCCAGGAGACTCATACTCACCAGACCAGGACGTCTGTGTGATTCCAAGGTCCTCCTGTGATCTCCGGTCGGTGCTGCACGCCGTCCTACCCTGCTGCTAGCTGACACGCTGACACACACAGCAGATCACAGGCACACCCAGCAGATCACACAAACACAGCAGATCACACACAGCAGATCTCACACACACACACACAGCATATCACACACACACAGCAGATCGCAGATATACACAGCAGATCACAAACAGCAGATCGCAGGCACACACAGCAGATCACACACACAAACACAGCAGATCACACACACACACACACAGCAGATCACACACAAAGCAGATCTCAGATATACACAGCAGATCACACACAGCAGATCGCAGGCACTCACAGCCGATCACAGGCACACACAGGCGATCATAGATACACACAGCCGATCGCAGAAAAACACACACACAGCAGATCACATACACACAGCAGAACACACACACACACAGCAGTGCACAGAGGAGAAAAAGAGCACACATAATTCAGGCGCACATCAAAGAATATTGTAATCATATATATTTTTTATTTTTACGAGAAAAACAGTTTATTAGGTCCATGAAAAACACACAATAAAATCATTTAAAACCATACAATACAAGACACGGCCTCTATAAAGTGACTCCGGGATAGTAAACCTAGTCAATATAAGACAGATATAATATCAAAGTTGTACATCAATTGATTCTCCAAACCACAGATCTAAGGTAAGTAGTGATTACTCGCATCCAGAAAATAAGCTCTACTGGTGAGGTAGACAGTTGTATATATATATATATATATATATATATATATATATATACGAAGTATGACACTATCGTATATGTACTGTCTTATAGATAACCATATCAAAAGACAATGGAGGTATAACCAATACCAGGAACAGTTGATTGGCAACAATATAGCAGTGTGAATTAATCATACAAGTGCATATCAAATATATATAGAGCTTGTATAAAAAAAATAAAATATATATATTTATAATAGCAGCGATTGCTAAATGGATACTACCTGAGAAACCATCAGTATTTAGCTCTAGAAAACAGCACTCTATAAGGGTGATGGTGTGACCAGCAGAAAGTTATTAATGCAGTACTGAAGAGCTGCCACCAGACTGCCTAGATACCTGCTGGCTGCATAAACACCAGATATAGATCACCCAAAAAATACCAAATGTGCACACATGGTCAAAAAAGACCGAGAAAGTCTCATTAGAGAAGTATAATTACCAACCGGGCCCGGTGTATAAGTAGAACTGCATGCACAAAAATATAGGGAGAATATCAAGGCGCAAAAGAGCAAGGTATGCTGTGAAGGTCAAAGTAATCACTACTTACCTTAGGGGTGCTTCACACACAGCGAGATCGCTGCTGAGATCGCTGCTGATTCACGGTTTTTGTGACGCAGCAGTGACCTCATTAGCGATCTCGCTGTGTGTGACACTGAGCAGCGATCTGGCACCTGCTGTGAGATTGCTGCTCGTTACACACAGCCCTGGTTCTTTTTTTTATTGTTTCTCTCCCGCTGATAAGCACACATAGCTGTGTGTGACAGCGAGAGAGCAACAATCCTGAATGTGCAGGGAGCAGGAGCCAGCATCTGACAGCCTGCGGTAAGCTGTAACCAAGGTACACATCGGGTAACCAAGGTGGTTACCCGATATTTAGCTTCGTTACCAGCCTCCGCAGCTCTCACGCTGCCAGTGCCGGCTCCTGCTCCCTGCACACGCTAAGTTAAGCGGTGTGCGCTGGTAACTAAGGTAAACATCGGGTAACCATACCCGATGTTTACCTTAGTTACCAGTGTCCGCAGCTTCCAGACGCCGGCTCCGTGCAAGCGCAGCGTCGCTTGCACGTCGCTGCTGGCTGGGGGCTGGTCACTGGTCGCTGGTGAGATCTGCCTGTTTGACAGCTCACCAGCGACCATGTAGCGACGCAGCAGCGATCCTGACCAGGTCAGATCGCTGGTGGGATCGCTGCTACGTCGCTAAAGTGTGACGGTACCCTTAGATCTGTGGTTTGGAGAATCAATTGATGTACAACTTTGATATTATATCTGTCTTATATTGACTAGGTTTATTATCCCGGAGTCACTTTATAGAGGCCGTGTCTTGTATTGTATGGTTTTAAATGATTTTATTGTGTGTGTTTTTCATGGACCTAATAAACTGTTTTTCTCGTAAAAATAAAAAATATATATGATTACAATATTCTTTGATGTGCGCCTGAATTATGTGTGCTCTTTTTCTCCTCTGTGCATTGTTGTTTTGCACACATTAGGCAGCACTCATTGTGTTACTATAGGCTGTGCACCCCGTCATTTCGTTTACACACACAGCAGATCGCAGATATACACAGCAGATCACACACATCCGATCGCAGGCACACACAGCCGATCACAGATACACACTTCCGATCGCAGGCACATAAAAGCCGATCACAGATACACACTTCCGATCGCAGGCACATAAAAGCCGATCACAGATACACACATCCGATCGCAGGCATACACAGCCGATCACAGATACACACATCCGATTGCAGGCATACACAGCCGATCACAGATACACACATCCGATCACAGACACACACAGCCGATCGCAGAAAAACACAGCCGTTCGCAGACACACACACACATACATAATATCACATCCAGCACTTACGGCCGCAGGGAATGAGAGCAAGTCACGTGTCCGGCCGCAGGTCCTGTTCCTTGCGCTCCACTGCACTGCCTCTCAGGAGAAGAGATCGGTGTCTCTGGATGAGGTATGTATGCGATCTGATGTGCGTGCGATCCGATGTTTGTGTGTGTGATTTGATGTTTGCGTGTGATCCGATGTTTGTGTGTGCGATCTGATTATGTGTGCGATATGACTGTGTGCGATCCGATGTTTGTGTGTGAGATCTGGTGTGTGTGTGTGAGATCTGGTGTGTGTGGGAGATCTGGTGTGTGTGTGTGTGTGTGTGTGTGTGTGTGTGTGTGAGATCTGATGTGTGCGGGTGTGTGATCACTGCAGGTCCTGCCGCTCAGTGTCGGGTTAGTGTAATTGCCGGGTGCCGCTGTGTATAATGAAGTGTCCTGCAGTATCTGTATATTTTTTAGCGGCACGGACACTTCATTATTGATCCGGGAGTAGGGCTTATTTTCGGGGGAGGGCTTATATTTAAGCCTTTCTCCGAAAATGCTGGAAATCCCTGCTAGGGCTTATTTTTGGGGGAGGTCTTATTTTTGGAAAAACACGGTATAAGACTTCTAACGTACAGCCTATTATTCAGCCTGCACTACCTGCCACGCTGAGCTACTAGGGGTTGATAGCCCCTCTTCCTTCTGTGAGTGCGGTGCCCCTGTAGCCCCCCCTCCCGCCCCGCCACCACCGCAGCAACTGCTGCCAGCCCAGAGCCTACGGCTCCCAGTCCCCCGGAATGGGCACAGTTCCCAGAACCTGGTGCTGGCTATGCAACATCGTCCTCACACCTCTCGGGGCCCCTGGACAGAACGCAGCCTGATGACACCTCTGTAGAGGGTTCTTCTGATAAGAATCAGCCCTCTGCTTCACCGGTTGCAGATCAGAAAAAGGGCATGACCCCCATGGTTCTCCCTCGGGGGTACACAGATGGGGTTCTCCCACATGTTCCGCGGTCTCTGAGGAGCCGGAGGAAGGGGAATGATGTTTGTACCAGGATGATTCCTTGGTTTCAACCTCCCCGAGCGATTAAGCTGCGATGGACTATCTTATTGCAGCAATCAACCAAACTGTGTTTGTGTGCAGCAATCAACCAAACTGTGCATGTGTGCAGCAATCAACCAAACTGCATGTGTGCAGCAATCAACCAAACTGTGCATGTGTGCAGCAATCAACCAAACTGTGCATGTGTGCAGCAATTAACCAAACTGTGCATGTGTGCAGCAATCAACCAAACTGCATGTGTGCAGCAATCAACCAAACTGTGCATGTGTGCAGCAATCAACTAAACTGTGCATGTGTGCAGCAATCAAGCAAACTCTGCATGTGGAAGATCTCCCATCCACTACTACTAACCACGCGGTCTCCTTTAAAAGGGCGAAGAAACCTAAAAAAAAAAAATAACGTTTTTGCCGGCGCTTCGGTATCCGTAAACTCATGTAGTCTCGGTACCCCTTGGCTTAGCTGTCTCTAAGGGCTGGGCCGATCCTCTCTCGGTGGACCCCCCCCCCCCTCCCCCGGCCTCCCGCCTACCTGAAAGACCCTCCTGTCTTTTACTTGATGGATCCTCCTTCAAGGACCCAACAGACAGACAAGTGGAGCAGCTCGATCGCTCCGCCTTGAGGCCGCGTGTCCCTCTCTCCTTCCGTGTGGATCGCACAGGCATCAGGAATAACAGTTTTCCTCAGGCCCTCACAGAAGTAACAGTTCACATTGCTGCGGCGGTGGAGTACCTCATGCAAGCCTCCCTCGATGCTGCTATGCGCAGTTTTTGCCGCCTCGAATACCATAGCCATCCGTAAGGCCCTCTGGTTCCGATAATGGAGAGCGAACTCTGTCCCTTAGAAGCCTCTCACAGTACTCCTTTCCAGACCAATGGCTTGGCGATCGTCTGCACAGGCTCTTTTTTTCTGACGCCATGGGAGGGAAAGAGTACCTCCCTCCCCCAACTCTAGCCCAGGATGTTTTTTAATAGACACGCAGGGCCTGACCTTCTGAGCCCTCCCCAGGTCCACCTCGTCCTGGCAGTCTATACAAAGACCGAGGAGTCTCGTCCTCCTCCATCTGGGCTGCCGCCTCAGACCACAAATGGGTGCGAGACCTTGTGTCTTCGGTTACCACATTGAATTCCGGACCCGATCCCCGGGTTGGTCTTTTTCTCTCAAACCCCCCAAAGGCTCCAAAACACCATGAGGCCTTCTCCTCAGCAATCCACTCCTCCAAACGGCGGGGGTGATAGTACATGTTCCGGATGACGAGATGGTCAAGGCCTTCTATTCCAACCTCTTTGTGGTCCCCAAAAAAGGACGGGTCAGTTCGACTCATCCTGGACCTCTAACACCTGAGAAAACATGTGCACGTAAGGAGACTCAGAATGGAGTTCCTAGGGTCCATTATTACCTCTATGGTCGAAGGAGAATTCATTGCTTCAATAGCTATCAGGGACGCGTACCTGCACATACCCATCGCCCCAGCTCACCAAAAGTTCCTCCGCTTCACGGTTCAGGACTTCTTTTTTCATTTGTAACCCTACCCTCGGCCCTGCCACAGCACCAAGGGTCTTCACCAAGGTCATGGTGGCTGCCATGAGTGCCCTTCACGCCAGGAGATTGGCTGTTCTGCCTTGCTTGGATGACCTCCTCATCAAGGGCTCAACCAGCGTGCAGATCTCTGTGGGCTCTCTATCCCGCTTAGGGTGGCTTCTGACTCCAGTCAAATCATCCCCGCTCCCGTCAAAATCCGTCACCTCCCTGGGCATGTTCCTGGACAGCCTTCGGGGCTTGATATTGCTCCCTCAAAACAAGGTGACCGCTCTACAACAAGCGGTACACTGCCTTCTACTCTTGTACTCCTCTCGCTCCATACGATTCAGTATGAGAGTGCTAGGTAGGATAGCGGCGGCTATAGAGGCAGTGCCGCTCGCTTAGCCACACACCGACTGCAGCTTGCGCTTCTAGCTGACTGGGACAAGAGCCCCCTTTTCCCTGGATGAATTTTTTCACCTGACTCCTTCAGTCAGGTATGTGCTTTGCTGGTGGCTTCGGCCCTCTTCCATATTGAGAAGGAGATTTTCTCTCCCAAGTGGACTGGATACTCCTGACCACGGATGCCAGCCTCTTAGGCTGGGGAGCAGTGTACTGGCTCCACACCGCTTGAGGACGTTGGATGCCCCAGGAGTCTTCCCTTCCCAGAAATCATCCTGAAAGTCAGCGCGATCTTTCTCGCGCTCAGGTCGTTCCTCCATCTGCTAGCAGGTCGTCTGAGTCGAGTCCAATTTGACAATGCAACAGCTGTGGCCTATGTCAATCGGCAGGGAGGTACCAGCAGCAAGACAGCTTATCTCAAGGTCCTCAGGATCCTCACCTGGGCCGAATCGACTGGGTTTGTGATTTCACCGGTACACATACCGGGAGTAGAGAACTGGGCGGCGGACCTTCTAAGTCGCCAAGGCCTAGCCGCCGGAGAGTGGTTTCTCCACCCAGAAGTGTTCTCACACATCTGCTCTCGCCGGGGTACGCCGGACGTGGGTTTAATGGGCTCAAGGTTGAACGCAAAGGTACCCGCGTTCTTAGCCAGGTCACGTGATCAACAGTCCATCAGCGCGGATGCTCTACTCTCCTGAAGTCGCTTCTGTCTACCTTACAGGTTTTTCGGTACAATTGCTCATGGCGCCTCTTAAGCATCCCAGACCTGCTGACCCAAGGCCCATTTCCCATCAGAACTCCAGAGCCCTTAAGATGACGACCTGGCCATTGAGACCTGGACTTTAAAAAGAGCGAGATTCTCTCCCGCGGTCATCTACACCATGATCAGTGCCCGAAAGCCGGCCTTCATCCTGTATTTGCCACCGCACATGGAAAAGTTCCTTTCCCGGTGCAGGGAATCCAATGTCCAACCTATGCCTCTGGCGATCCCCAGAATCTTTGTTTTCTTTTTTGCAGTCAGGTTGCAAAAGGGGTTGGCCCTCAGCTCCCTTAAGGGGTAGGTTTCATCTTTCTCAATATTCTATCAATGCCGGCTAGCTTGCAATCCGCAAGTCCAGATTTTCCTCCAGGGCGTTTCCCATCTAGTCCCACCGTACAAATGGTCGCTGGACCCATGGGACCTCAATCTCATTCTGGACGGTCTCCAGAGGACCCCCTTTGAACCTCTTAAGGAATCTTCTCTTGCTCTTCTCACCTGGAAGGTAACATTCTTAGTGGCGATTACGTCCATCAGACAAGTTTTGGAACTGGCAGCACTCTCTTGCCGCAAACCCTTTCTGATCTTTCATCAGGGTAAGGTAGTTCTACCCAGTCCCCCCTCCTTTTCCGGATTTTCTTCCAAAGGTTACTTCCCCGTTTCATTTGAACGAGGACATTGTTCTGCCTTTCTTTTTGTCCACACCCAGTCCATAGGGTGGAAAGGTCTCTACATTCGCTAGACCTTATGAGGGCTCTCCGATATTACATACCCAGGACAGCCTCTTTAGGAACATGGACTCCTTGTTCGTCATTCCTGAAAGGCCTAAGAAAGGACAGGCAGCTTCATAGGCAACGCTGGCTCGCTGGATTCGCTCTGCGATCCAGGAGGTCTACCACTTGCAACTCAAGCCCATTCCTAGTGGGCTGCGGACTCCTTCCACGCGAGCAGTTAGCGCCTCTTGGGCCATCAGGCTTCAGTGGAACAGAGGTGGAAGGCCGCGACCTGGTCTAGCCTGCATATTGTTTCAAAGCATTACCGAGTTCATACCCAGGCTTCGGCTGAGGCGAACCTAGGTAGGAAAATTCTGGAAATGACAGTGGAGCACCTATCTCAGTAGGCGCTCCTGGCTATCTGGGACTGGTTCCTAGTCCTTGGGTTGCATTGTTTATTGTTTACCCACCCAGGGACTGCTTTAGGACGTCCCATGGTCCTGTGTCCCCCAATGAGGCGTTAGAGAAAAACAGATTTTTGTGTACTCACCGTAACATCGTTTTCTCTTAGCCATCATTGGGGGACACAGCACCCTCCCTGTTGCCCTGTTGGGCCTTAGTTTTTTCTCTTAGTACCTTTTTGTTATGAGCATTCCCTCGTGTTTTTTGTTACTTGTTCTCCTACTGCTTGTGTACTAAAACTGAAGTAGCCTGGCTGGGCCAGGGGGTGTATACTACAGGGGAGGAGCTAACATCTTTGCATCTACTTAGTGTCCAACTATGGATAAGCAGCATAACACCCATGGTCCTATGTCCCCCAATGATGGCTAAGAGAAAACGATTTTACGGTGAGTACACAAAAATCCGTTTTTTTTGCCCCCAAAAAAGCATAAAAGACTGTCCAGCACATCCACTAGGTACTTTGAACAGGTGCACGCTGAAAATGTTACAAAAAAATATGCACAGCAGCAGTCAGAAAAACTAAAATATGCAAATTCGTGTAATCACGGCAGCCTACAACAAGGTGTATCTCTTTTTGCCGGGACCCTATCCTAATACGCCTTTATCTGGGTTAAATAACCTACATGTAATGGACAGGTAGCATCCAGCTAAATAAAAAGCTCAGGCTGGAGTGCGGAGGAGTGTTCTGTCAGAAAGGAATGTAATACTAATATAAAAAGACTGACCAGCACATCCAATAGGTGTGAAAAGTTGCACGCTGAAAATTCAACAAAGTTGCAAAAATTTTCTGCATGCACCTGTTTATGACTGAGCACTCTGCCCTCCAGACTGAACGTTTTCATTTAACTGGATCCAACCTGCCCATTTCATGTAGTTTTTTTTAGCCCAGATGCAGGAGTTTTTGGAATGAGTCCCGGCAAAAATAGGTATGCCTTGTCGTCGGTTATTGGCCCTTCCCAGCTTAAAAATAGCAGGCTGCAGCCACCCCAGAAGTGGCACATCCTTTAGATGCACCAATCCTGGCTCTTCTCCCCTGCTCATCCCGTTGTCCTGGTGTGGTGGCAAACGGGTTAATATAAGGGGTTGATACCAGCTCTAATGTTACCTTGCATCAAGCCCTGGGGTTAGTAATGTTACAGCATCTATCAGATACCCGACATCACTAACCTAGTGAATAATAATAAAAAAAATTAGACTACAAATATGTTTTTTATTTGAAAACACATTCCCTTTTTCACCAATTTATTAAAAAAAAGTCTGATGCCTTGTAATCCATTTTGGAGGTCCCACGACAACTCTGTGTTCCAGGATATGAAGGCGCAGGGAACGTATTCAACATTTCTTCGTCGCTCCATTGGGAGACCCAGACGATTGGGTGTATAGCTACTGCCTCCGGAGGCCACACAAAGCATTACACTAAAAAGTGTAAGGCCCCTCCCCTTCTGGCTATACACCCCCAGTGGGATCACTGGCTCACCAGTTTTCGGCTTTGTGCGAAGGAGGTCAGACATCCACGCATAGCTCCACTGTTTAGTCAGCAGTAGCTGCTGACTATATCGGATGGAAGAAAAGAGGGCCCATATGGGGCCCCCAGCATGCTCCCTTCTCACCCCACTGGTGGTTTGTAAGGTTGAGGTACCTATTGCTGGTACGGCGGCTGGAGCCCACATGCTGTTTTCCTTCCCCATCCCCCTGAGGGGCTCTGAGGAAGTGGGATCTTACCGGCCCCAAAGCCCTGAGGCCGGGCTCCATCCACAGACCCATTGAACCTGCTGGATGTGGAGCGGGAGTGCCGTTCAGGGACATGGCCCTGCACCATTCAGGTACTCTGTGTCCCCGTACACACAGGCACAGCACACTCCAGACTTGCTGGGTGTGCTAGTGCGCCGGGGACAGTAAAGGGTTACAGTCACTGCAGCCTAGCTGAGTGACTTTATTTATTGGGAACTACCGCGCCGGACGCTCCGGGAGCGGCGGCGCGGCTGGGACTTGTAGTGCGCCGGGGACTTAGCGCCGACCGCGCATTTACGGCGGCGGCGCTTATAAATCCAGTCCCCGGCTTTTGCGGCCTAGCTCCGCTTCGTTCCCGCCCCCACCCTGTCAATCAGGGTAGGGGAGAGACGCTGTACAATCAGCAGCGCCGAGGGCTGGAGCCTTATTTACATGCTCCAGCCCTCTCACTGGACACTGTGGGACGCCGGTTTCCCGCTCTGACTTGGGGCACGCCCACGGCCCGCCCCTACTCACACGAGCTGGAGAAGGACGCCGGCAGCCATTACTGCAGTCCGAGCTGAGAGAACGGACTCTGGGCAACCAGGCACAGGACTAGGGCGACCACACACCCGCTTATAGGCGGGCGGTAAGCGGCACCTGAAGTGCTGACACTAAATACCGCAGTTTGTCCATTTGTATTTTATGCTTACACTGCATAGGTCGCTATTTTGGGCTATATGCCCTCTTAGATGGCGACACATCAGCAGCAGGAAGGCATGGGTGCTAAGGCACAGGCTTTCTATGCTGCTTGTATTGCACGTACTGAAGTGTTCATGTGTATTTATGCTTGTATGCTATACACTGCACTGTACGGTCGCTAGTCTTGGCTATATTCGCCATACAATGGCTAGACTACAGCAGCAGAAAAGCAAGGGTGCTGAGGCACAGGTTTTTTTCTATGCTGCTTGTATTGCAGGTGTTGCAGTGTTCATTTGTACTTATGCTTGTATGCTATACATTGCACTGTATGGTCGCTATTCTGGGCTATATTCCCCTAGACGGCTAGTCTACAGCAGCAGAAAAGCAGGCTTTCTATGCTGCTTGTATTGCATGTGCTGCAGTGTTCATTTGTACTTTATGCTTGTATGATATACATTGCACTGTACGGTCGCCATTCTGGCTCTATAAGTCGGCAGCAGCATATAAGCAACACAGGCTTTCGATGCTGTTTTTACTGCATGTGATACTGTTCCACGGCACTGAACCCCATTGTGTGCAATGCTCCCCTGTAGCACTTGGTCAGCCGGGGTCTCTACTTGACGTGGCCAAAAGAACCACCTCTCAACCCTGTCCAAGGACAGGGACGGAGTTGCAATGGGATAGAGACTTGCAGTCCGGACAGGCCATGGGCAATCTGGATCATTGCTCCCTGGCCACCCTCATTTGGAATAAAATCGGTGCTCCGGGGGGGGTCCCAGGAAAACTCTCTGTATGATGAGGCAGACGTAGCTCATCAGGACTTTGATCCTGACACCGCTCTCACTCCGGATACACCGGATGGTGACGCCATAAGGACTGATCCTATAGCGTCCATCAATGGAATGTTGGATCTTTTCTCCCTCAGCTCCCCCAGGGGAGGAGTCAGCTTCACAGCAGGAGAAGTCCCATTTTCAGTAGCTCAAACGTATATTGAGTATTGTTCTGGCCACGCTGTCTTCAGAGAAGCAGTCCAGGAACACCACGCTTCCCAGATAAGCGTTTTCTCCAAACGTATTAAGGATACACGTTATCACTTTCCCCCTGACGTGGTCAGGCGTTGGACCCAGGGTCCAAAGGGGGATTCTCCAATCTCCAGGCTTGCGGCTAGAGCCATAGTTGCAGTGGAGATGGGACTTCACTTACAGATGCCATTGACAGACAGATGGACTCTGGTTGAAATCTGTCTATGAGGCTATCGGCGTGTCGGTTGCTCCGGCATTCACAGCCGTATGGGCACCCTAAGCTTTTCAGCTGTTCTTGCGCAGCTGGTCTTGAGCACATGTACATCTGTGCCGCAGGGGCGTCCGTAACCTCGCAATGTCTGCATTGCGACTTACCCTATTAATGCTGTCCTGGAAGGACAGTCGAGGTTTCGGTCCTTCCCAGGCTCGGGCAGGTCCCAATTGTCCTCGTCCAAAACGGCTGAAAAGCCTCAGAGGGGCTCAGCTTCCGGCCGGGCTCAATCACGCCCAAGGAAGGCAGCCGGAGGAACCGCTACCAAGGCGGTCTCCTCATGACTCTCAGCTCTCTCATCTCTCCGCATCCGCGGTTGATGGCAGACTCGCTCGCCTTTGGCGACATTTAGCTGCCACAGGTCACAGACCGGTGGGTGGGGGACAGTGTGCCCACGTGCACAGGACAGAGTTCTGTTCTCGTCCTCCGACTCGATTCTTCAGAACGTCCCCACCTCCCCACCGAGCAGATGCTCTTCTGCAGGCAGAAGGAGTGGTAATCCCGGTTCCTCTTCAGGAACAAGACACGGTTTTTCTCCAAACTGGTTGTGGTGCCAAAAAAGGATGGCTCTTTCCGTTCCGTTCTGGACCTAAAACTGCTCAACAAGCACGTGGAGGCCAGGCGGTTCCGGATGATACCCTCCGCTCCGTCATTGCCTCAATGTCTCAAGGACTAGCATCAATAGACATCAAAGATGCTTATCTCCACGTGCCGATTGCTACAGAGCACCAATGTTGTTCTACGTTTCGTGATAGGAAACGACCATCTTCAGTTCGTAGCTCTGCCATTCGGGCTGGCGACAGCCCCACGGGTGTTCGCCAAGGTCATGACGGCAGTGGTAGCAGTCTTGCACTCACAGGGACACTCTGTGATCCCTTACTTGGACGATCTACTTGTCAAGGCACCCTCTCAAGAGGCATGCCAACTCAGCCTGAATGTTGCGCTGGAGACTCTCCAGACGTTCGGGTGGATCATCAACTTCTCAAAGTCAAACCTGTCGCGACCCAATCACTAACGTATCTTGGCATGGAGTTTCATACCCTCTCAGCGGTAGTGAAGCTTCCGCTGGACAAGCAGCGGTCACTACAGACTGGGGTGCAGACTCTCCTTCAAGGTCAGTCGCACTCCTTAAGACGCCTCATGCACTTCCTCGGGAAGATGGTGGCGGCAATGGAGGCGGTTCCGTTTGCGCAGTTTCATCTGCGTCCACTTCAATGGGACATTCTCCGCCAATGGGACGGGAAGTCAACATCCCTGAACAGGAAAGTATCCCTTTCTCAGACGGCAAGGACTCTCTGCAATGGTGGCTTCTTCCCACCTCATTATCACAGGGAAGATCTTTCCTACCACCGTCTTGGGCGGTGGTCACGACAGACGCGAGTCTGTCAGGGTGGGGAGCGGTTTTTTCTCCACCACAGGGCTCAGGGTACGTGGACTCAGCAGGAGTCCACCCTTCAGATCAATGTTCTGGTAATCAGAGCAGTGTATCTTGCCCTACTAGCTTTCCAGCAGTGGCTGGAAAGAAAGCAGATCCGAATTCAGTCGGACAACTCCACAGCGGTGGCATACATCAATCACCAAGGAGGGACACACAGTCGGCAAGCCTTCCAGGAAGTCCGGCGGATTCTGATGTGGGTGGAAGCCACGGCCTCCACCATATCCGCAGTTCACGTCCCCGGCATAGAAAACTGGGAGACAGACTTCCTCAGTCGCCAGAGCATGGACGCAGGGGAATGGTCCCTTCACCCGGACGTGTTTCAGACAATCTGTCGCCGCTGGGAAAGGCCGGACGTCGACCTAATGGCGTCCCGGCACAACAACAAGGTCCCAACCTTCATGGCACGGTCTCGCGATCAAAGAGCGCTGGCGGCAGACGCCCTAGTGCAAGATTGGTCGCAGTTCCGGCTCCCTTATGTGTTTCCACCTCTGGCGCCCTTGCCCAGAGTGCTACGCAAGATCAGATCCGATTGCAGCCGCGTCATACTCGTCGCCCCAGACTGGCCGAGGAGGGCGTGGTATCCGGATCTGTGGCAGCTCACGGTCGGCCAACCGTGGGCACTACCAGACCGACCAGACTTACTGTCCCAAGGGCCGTTTTTCCATCGGAATTCTGCGACCCTGAACCTGACTGTGTGGCCATTGAGTCCTGGATCCTAGCGTCTTCAGGATTATTCCACGGGGTCGTTGCCACCATGAGACAGGCTAGGAAGCCCACGTCCGCTAAGAACCACAGAACGTGGAGGATATTCTTATCCTGGTGCTCTGCTCAGGGAGTGTCTCCCTGGCCATTTGCATTGCCTACCTTTCTTTCTTTCCTGCAATCTGGGTTAGAAAAAGGTTTGGCGCTCGGCTCCCTTAAAGGTCAGGTATCGGCGCTATCCGTCTTTTTTCAGAGGCGTTTGGCACGCCTTCCTAAGGTGCGCACGTTCCTACAGGGGGTTTGCCATATCGTTCCCCCGTACAAGCGGCCGTTAGATCCATGGGATCTGAACAGGGTACTAGTTGCCCTCCAGAAACCGCCCTTCGAGCCTCTGAGGGAGGTTTCACTTTCTAGACTATCCCAGAAAGTGGCTTTTCTGGTAGCGATCACATCTCTTCGGAGAGTGTCTGAGCTGGCAGCGCTGTCATCCAAGACTCCCTTCCTGGTCTTCCACCAGGACAAGGTAGTGCTGCGCCCCATTCAGGAGTTTCTCCCGAAGGTGGTATCCTCTTTTCATCTTAATCAGGATATCTCCTTGCCTTCGTTTTGTCCTCATGCAGTTCATCGGTATGAGAAGGATTTACATTTGTTAGATCTGGTGAGAGCACTCAGAATCTACATTTCCCGTACGGCGCCCTTGCGCCGTTCGGATGCACTCTTTGTCCTTGTCGCTGGTCAGCGCAAAGGGTCGCAGGCTTCTAAGGCCGCCCTGGCTCGATGGATCAAGGAACCAATTCTTGAAGCCTACCGTTCTGCTGGGCTTCCGGTTCCATTAGGGCTGAAGGCCCATTCTACCAGAGCCGTGGGTGCTTCCTGGGCATTATGACACCAGGCTACGGCTCAACAGGTGTGCCAGGCAGCTACCTGGTCGAGTCTGCACACTTTCACCAAACATTATCAGGTGCATACCTATGCTTCGGCGGACGCCAGCCTAGGTAGAAGAGTCCTGCAGGTGGCAGTTGCCTCCCCGTAGGGGAGGGCTGGCTTCGCAGCTCTAACATGAGGTATTTCTTTACCCACCCAGGGACAGCTTTTGGACGTCCCAATCGTCTGGGTCTCCCAATGGAGCGACGAAGAAGAAGGGAATTTTGTTACTTACCGTAAATTCCTTTTCTTCTAGCTCCTATTGGGAGACCCAGCACCCGCCCTGTTGTCCTTCGGGATTTTTGGGTTGTTTCGGGTACACATGTTGTTCATGTTGAACGGTTTTTCAGTTCTCCGATGTTACTCGGAGTGAATTTGTTTAAACCAGTTATTGGCTTTCCTCCTTCTTGCTTTTGCACTAAAACTGGTGAGCCAGTGATCCCACTGGGGGTGTATAGCCAGAAGGGGAGGGGCCTTACACTTTTTAGTGTAATGCTTTGTGTGGCCTCCGGAGGCAGTAGCTATACACCCAATCGTCTGGGTCTCCCAATAGGAGCTAGAAGAAAAGGAATTTACGGTAAGTAACAAAATTCCCTTCTTTCTGGAAGCGCAAGCATTCCATTTGAGCAGTGTGGTTGCAGTGACCTGAGAATACTGCACTCACATTGCCCTGGTCCAACCAAAAGCAGAGTGACCTGCAGTAACCTTATTCCAGAATAAGGGGGGCACACTCAGGGAACACATCTCCTATTTTCTGGAAGTGCAGCACTGCATGTTAGGAGTGTGGGTGCATTGACCTGAGAATACTGCACTCACACTACCCCGGTCCAACTGAAGGCAGTGTGAGCTGCAGTAACATCACTGCGTTGCGCACAGTGAGCCGGCTGAGAGCCTCTCTGCACATGCGGCCATCATTTTTCTCGGACATGTACCGCCCCAGCAGCGATTGAACCACTCGGATCCGGGTGTCGCTACTCTTGGCTCGAGGGTCTCCGGACCCGGGGGCTTGGGATCACTCCGAAACGTGATGGGGGCTTATTTACAGGGGAGTTAGATAGTTTGTGATGCCACCCGTGGTGTGCGGTAATAGGGAGTACCACCGCTGCCGTTGGGAGTACTCGGGGCGATAAAATGGGGCAGCCAGATAACGTTACCCTCCACGGGTAGGGAAAGGCCCCGGGACCATGGATGGTGGGATGGATTGCAGGGGAAGCGCAGGCTTGCTGGTAGCGGTGGTTAATCAGGTACTCACTCAAAAGGAAAGCAGACACTGACAACGTAGTAAACCAAGTCTCTGGGTGTCGCTGCCCTCTTGGGAGGAGCTCGTCTGGGTTCCATCTCTTGCAGCACTACCTGGTGGTCCATAACCTGCCTGTGTGCACAGAATTGAAAGTGTTCAGGTGGCCCGTAAGCTTGGAGCTGTCCGTGCCCTGCTCCCTACTATGGGTAGCAGAGGAGCTTGTGTGCCGCCCCCGTGGAAGCAGCCGGGCTGCTCGGATCCGGATCCGCAGTGGCTCGATGGGTCTCCGGACCCGGGGGTCGTGCAGCCACTCGAATAAAAGGGGGTATTTATAGGGGATTGTGATAGTTCGTGACGCCACCCGTGGTTTGTGGTAATCTGAGAGTACCACTGCTGCTGTTGGGAGTACCCGGGGGTGAAGACAGGGG
Source organism: Anomaloglossus baeobatrachus (assembly GCF_048569485.1). NCBI lineage: Eukaryota > Metazoa > Chordata > Amphibia > Anura > Aromobatidae > Anomaloglossus > Anomaloglossus baeobatrachus. The sequence continues at coordinate 26,676 of NW_027442103.1, read as the reverse complement.
GAAGCCAGATGTTAGGACCCTCCACGGGTAGGGGGGATGCCTCGGGACTCAGTGATAGTGCTTGGGGAGTGCCGTGGGGAGTGAAGGGGGTCCCTTATGTACTCACTCAGTCCATAAAGCTGACACCGACAACCAGATAAACCAAAGTTCTGTACACCGCTGCCAATGAGGGGAGCTATTTTGGGTCCCGTCCCCAGTGGTGCTGTCTGATGGTCTGTAACCTTCTTCTTGGCACTTTGTTCACTTTTCTGGTGGTCCTGGTAGCTTGAAACTAGCCGGGTCCTGCTCCGCAGTATGGCTAACTGTGGGAGCTTGCTCTCAGGGTTCACGCTTGGGATTTTCTGGACCGTTTTGTGGAAAGTCCTATCCCCCTCGTTGCGCTAGTACCCCGATTCTGGAGCGGGTGGAGAGCGGATCTTGAAGGCTCCGTTCTCGTCGGGCTAATTGTCAGGTTGCCTGAAGCTCCTTCCTGACCTAGGGTCCACGTACCCCGTCGTGCCCTGGGCCCGGCCCGGGAGATGGTACAAGGCCGCCGGCTGCTCCCTCGGCAGTACCGTGCCCCTTATCACGATCCCCATGCGACCGGGAGTCCAGCTCCTACTAGGTCCAGACCACCGTCTGTTACCTAGTGACTTCCAAGGAGCCCAGCTCCTGACCTCCTCTCTCACCGAGAGCTACTACTCAACTTCTCTTCTGGAAGCTCCCACTCCCCAGCTCCTCTCTCACTGGGATCTACTTCTGTTCTGAACTGCTCCTGACACTCCTGACCTCCCCTTAACCAACCCCCCCAAGTTGGCGACCCTATTCCACTCAGGCCGTCCACTGGTGTGTCTATTGGGTGTGGTTCAGAGTGTTCCTAGGATTTACTAACTGTTGTTGACAACACCACTTAGCTGGGGACACATAACCAAGGAGGAGGTGGATACTGTGCATAAGGGAAGACTGCACAATACCCTGTGACGTCCTGATAGGCCAGGGCGTCACACTTGCTCTCAGGAGCTCACGCTTGGGATTTCTGTGGGCTGCTTTGGTTGGAAAGCCCTATCCCCCTCATTGCGCTAGTGCCCTCCGATCTCTGAGCTTCATGGGAACAGTCCATAAAGGCCCTGTCCTCCGCAGGTTAATTGCCGGGTTGCATGAAGCTTCTTCCTGACCTAGGGTCCAGTACCCCGACGTGCTTTTGGCCCCAGACCGGCTATTGGACTGCAGCTGCCGACCGTCCTCCTTGACTAAGCCAGCACCCAGTCCCAATCTCCCGCGACCGGGTCTCCGCTTCCTCCGGGTCCAGACCACCGTCTGCAACCCAATCTACGTTTTCCTCTGGGAGCTCCAACTCCCAGCTTCCTTCGCGCTCCTCACAGCTCGAGGGCTACCACTGTTCTGACTTGTCACCTCCCACCTCCCTGCCTGACCCCTAGGTGGGCGGCCCTATTCCAGCTTAGCAGCCCACTGGTGTTCCTGACAGGGTGTGGTGCGAGTTGTGATTAGGATTTTTAGATGCTGGTGGAGGCAGTGCTGCAAGTTGGGAACCAAGAACCAAAGGGGGGTTGAGCCCTACACTGGGAGATAAAGAGCGTGCAGTACCCTGTGACGACCTGACTAGTCCAGAGGCATCACAATTTCTTCTGAAGACAAGGCGAAGGAGGGGTCACGGGGGATCAGAGCTGCATCATGTACGGAAGGACCAGAGGGGTGGCAGCCTGACATAGGGTGACCTGGGAAAACCTTTCTGTTCCATCTGTCATGTCAGATTGCACAGAAATCAGAGGAGGAGGATGAATGCGGCAGGCACACCACTCGTGCAGCAGCAGCCATGTTAGATCATCGGGAGGGAGACGGGGTCAGGGAGGAGGAGACTTTGGGCACACCGGGGGACTGAGGAGGACATTTATCTCCCATTAGATATGTTTGATTATACCAAATGGAAGATTCATCATCTTTTTACTGCCACTGCCTTAACGTCCACGTGGTCACTGGTATACAGTATGAAATGGCGATCACGTGACCGGGGACCAGAAAAACCGACTCGGATCGTGATCTCCAGTGTCTCATCTACCACTGGTAACTAAAATCCTGGTGATTTTCCAAACTGGAAGGCGCTATACCCTTTTTCCTGAGCGGCTGTTAAAAAGCGTCGCAAAGGAATAAGTACCCTTAACTTCCCCCGTTAAAAGGCTTATCGGCGGTCGTTAAGGTGCTTATTGTGTACATACAGCCTACAAAGCTAGGATGGATAGATAGATGTCAAACACATGTATAATGTCCAACTCTCCTAAATATTTTTTATGCTGGCACTGTTTCACTGGCATAAAAGAGTGTTCAGTCTTGTATTTAGCCAAAAAATAGATAATTTAAAAAAATTACGTGGGGTCCCCCCCATTTTTAACAGTCAGCTAGGGTAAAGTAGATGGCTGCAGCCTGCACACTGAAGCTACATAGGTAAAGATGGTTGACCTCGGGGAGATCAACATCCAACACCGCGGGGACACCATCACGTGTTTCTCAACGCTTTGACACTAGAACAAGGCCCCCTGGGAAAATATGCAAAACAAGAATGCCGCGGAGACACTATCACATGTTTCTCAACGCTGGCAGGAAACTAGCCAGGTCTTTCACTGGGAAGGAACAACCATGGGAAGGGCAGTCTCCAGTCAAGGAAACCGCCTATACCAAAACGTGGTATCCATCCACAGACAGCTGTTTCGGGGTATTTGTCCCTCATCAATGTGGAGTAGGAAACTGGCTAGTGGGAGCAATGCCTAGTAGAAGACTACATAGGTAAAGATGGTTAACCTCGGGGAGATCATGTTTTGGTATAGGCGGTTTCCTTGACTGGAGACTGCCCTTCCCGTGGTTGTTCCTTCCCGGTGAAAGACCTGGCTAGTTTCCTGCCAGCGTTGAGAAACACGTGATGGTGTCTCCGCGGCATTCTTGTTTTGCACACTGAAGCTAGCAGCTAGCTTCACCTGGCAGAGGTCTCCCCAATCTGTTCATTCATTCATTCATTCATTCATTTATTTATTTATTTATTTATAAATAATTAAAAAGAAAAACATGGGGTCCCCCCAAAAATTGGGTTACCACCAGCCAAGCTAAAGCGGACAGCTGGGGTCTTGCATTCATAGGAAGGACCATGTTTATTTGGCCTTTCCGAGCCTATAAATAGCAGGCTGCAGCCTCCCCAGAAGTGGTGCATCCATTAGATGCGCCAGTCCTGGCACTTTCTCCCCGCTAATCCCGTTGCCTTGGAACGGTGGCAAACGGGGTAATATAAGGGGTTGATACCAGCTGTAATGTCAGCTGGCATGAAGCCCAGGGGTTAGTAATTTTGAGGCGTCTACTAACCCTTTTAGTAATAAAGAACATAAAGACAACAAAACCCTCCCTGCCACATTCCCTTTTTCACCAAATTATTGAAAAGAAAAAAAAAATTTGGTCTGCCGTAATCCCTTTTGGAGACCCCCACAACAACTCTGTCATCCATGATAAGGGGGCACGCTTAGCGAACATATACATCATTTTCTGGAAGTGCAGGCACTCCATGTCATGTGAGGAGTGGGCTCAGTCTCCTTGCTCGCAGAGAGCTGTCTGAGAACTGGCTCACTGCGCATGAGTCCGCCATTTTTTTCAGAAGGAGAGGTCGCGGGGGACTGCTGCAGAAGGTACAGGTGGGGACCTGTGGTGGACTTTTCTGTCTCATCTGACATGTCAGAAATCGGAGAAGGATGCTTGTGACAGATGCACAACTCATGTGCCTGCCTTTTTGGAGATCAGGAAGAGGAGAGAGACTGGGGAGGGGTGGACTTTGGCCACACCGGGGGAGGACATTTATCTCCCATCTGATGTGTTTGATTATGTCATGTGCGAGGTAAGATAACGGTGATGACGTGACCGGGGGCAGGAAAAAACTGCTAGTATCGTAATTGCCTAGGACTCCCCAGAGATTTTCCGACGCTGGGGGTTGCAATTCACTTTTTTCTTACCGCTGTTATTGGCGATAAGGAATAAGTACCCTTTACTGCAGCTGTTTTAATCTGTAAATCCAACGTAAAGAGATTAAAAATAGAAAAAAGTACACAACAATAAATAAAGGGGCGGCAATCATAGATGAGGACTATGTGAATAAATGACAAATAGCTTTGTTACAAATACATGTGTAAATGTAAAACAACGTGTGTGTGAATCCGCATTTGACTCAGGGAACGTCATTAACTGTTTTGAGGGGAAATTTTAACCCCATGCTTTACAGTTATTCACCAAAAAACCTGTCTCCATTAAAGTCAATGGAGCTGGGAACACAATGCAGCCAGAACTTCAGAAGAATGTGCAGCCATGCCTTGAATGGAATGTTGGCGTGTCACAATGCAGCCAGGGAAAGAGACAGACAAAAAGACAGACAAAGAGACAGACAGATGGAGATAGACACAGACAAAGAGGCAGACAGACAAAAAGATAGAAAAAGACACAGACAGGGAAAGACAGACAGGGAAAGAGACAGACAGAAAAAGACAAGGAAAGAGGTACAGAGACAGACAGGGAAACAGGGAAAGAGATAGAGAGACAAATAGGAAAAGAGATAGAGAGACAGACAGGGAAAAAGACAGACAGACAAAGACATAGAGACAGACAGGGAAAGAGACAGACAAAGGGATAGAGACACAGAAAGAGAAACAGACACCGAGAGATACAGACTGAGACTGGGACAGAAATAGTTACTATCTAGGGCAGGGGTGGGGAACCTCCGGCCCGCGAGCCGTATGCGGCCGCAACGACTTTTTCTGCGGCCCCCGGGCTGATTCCCGGGGACTGCAGTGCTGGGGCGGCAGCCGCATATTACTTGCTGCTGGCCCTTTAAAACCCCACACAGTGCGTTCAATGCTGAACGCTGCATTTCCTATACCTGAAAGACTACGTCCCCATGCTGGCACTGCCTACGTGAGGACATACTTTGTAGGTGGGGTCGGCGTGAGGAGCGCTAAAATCAAAAGGAGAGGATTGACTGCCAATCATCCCCCAGGTCTTACTGTGCCGGGCAGCACTCTGTGCCCAGCGCCGGCGGCTCCCTGTGCCCGGCGGTTGCGGCAGCGGCTCCCTGTGCCCAGCGGTTGCGGCGGTGGCTCCCTGTGCCCGGCGGTTGCGGCGGCGGCTCCCTGTGCCCGGCGGTTGCGGCGGCGGTTCCGTGCCCGGCGGTGGCTGCTCCTCTCTGTGCCCGGCGGCTCCCTGTGCCCAGCGGCGAAGGCGGCTGCTCCTCTCTGTGCCCGGCGGCAGAGCTCTCCGTGCCCGCAGCCACCTCCAGCGCTCAGTGATCCCAGCCTTCCCCAGTTCTCTAACTACCTCCAAGCTCATCCGGGTCTGCCTGTGCCCCCAGCGCTCTGTACCTCCAGTTCTCTGTGCCCCTCTTTCTCCCCAGTGATCTATGCCCCCACAGTCTCCCCAGTGATCTGTGCCCCACAGTCTCCCCAGTGATCTGTGCCCCCCAGTCTCCCCAGTGATCTGTGCCCCCCCAGTGTTCTGTGCCCCCCAGTCTCCCCAGTGATCTGTGCCCCCCAGTCTCCCCAGTGATCTGTGCCCCCCTCCAGTGTTCTGTGCCCCCCCAGTGTTCTGTGCCCCCCCCCAGTCTCCCCAGTGATTTGTGCCCCCCCAGTGTTCTGTGTCTCCCCCCAGTCTCCCCAGTGATCTGTGCCCCCTCCCAGTGTTCTGTGCCCCCCCAGTCTCCCCAGTGATCTGTGCCCCCCAGTCTCCCCAGTGATCTGTGCTCCCCAGTGATCTGTGCCCCCCAGTCTCCCCAGTGATCTGTGCTCCCCAGTGATCTGTGCCCCCCAGTCTCCCCAGTAATCTGTACCCCCCCAGTGTTCTGTGCCTCCCCCCAGTCTCCCCAGTGACCTGTGTCCCCCAGTCTCCCCAGTGATCTGTGCCCCCCCCAGTGTTCTGTGCCCCCCCAGTCTCCCCAGTGATTTATGCCCCCCTAATGATCTGTGCTCCCCTAGTCTCCCCAGTGATCTGTGCCCCTCAGTCTCCCCAGTGATCTGTGCCCCCCAGTCTCCCCAGTGATCTGTGCCCCCCCCAGTGTTCTGTGCCCCCCCCAGTGTTCTGTGCCCCCCCCAGTGTTCTGTGCCCCCCCAGTGATTTGTGCCCCCCCCAGTCTCCCCAGTGATTTGTGCCCCCCCAGTGTTCTGTGTCTCCCCCCAGTCTCCCCAGTGATCTGTGCCCCCTCCCAGTGTTCTGTGCCCCCCCAGTCTCCCCAGTGATCTGTGCCCCCCAGTCTCCCCAGTGATCTGTGCTCTCCAGTGATCTATGCCCCCCAGTCTCCCCAGTGATCTGTGCTCCCCAGTGATCTGTGCCCCCCCAGTGATCTGTGCCCCCCAGTCTCCCCAGTAATCTGTGCCCCCCCAGTGTTCTGTGCCTCCCCCCAGTCTCCCCAGTGACCTGTGCCCCCCAGTCTCCCCAGTGATCTGTGACCCCCCCAGTGTTCTGTGCCCCCCCAGTCTCCCCAGTGATCTATGCCCCCCTAATGATCTGTGCTCCCCTAGTCTCCCCAGTGATCTGTGCCCCACAGTCTCCCCAGTGATCTGTGCCCCCCAGTCTCCCCAGTGATTTGTGCCCCCCCCCAGTGTTCTGTGCCTCCGCCCAGTCTCCCCAGTGATCTATGCCCCCTCCCAGTGGTCTGTGCCCCCCGAGTCTCCCCAGTGATCTGTGCCCCCCAGTCTCCCCAGTGATCTGTGCTCCCCAGTGATCTGTGCCCCCCCAGTGATCTGTGCCCCCCAGTCTCCCCAGTGATCTGTGCTCCCCAGTGATCTGTGCCCCCCAGTCTCCCCAGTGATCTATGCCCCCCCAGTCTCCCCAGTGATCTATGCCCCCCTAATGATCTGTGCTCCCCTAGTCTCCCCAGTGATCTGTGCCCCTCAGTCTCCCCAGTGATCTGTGCCCCCCAGTCTCCCCAGTGATCTGTGCCCCCCCAGTGTTCTGTGCCCCCCCCCAGTGTTCTGTGCCCCCCCCAGTGTTCTGTGCCCCCCCCAGTCTCCCCAGTGATTTGTGCCCCCCCCAGTGTTCTGTGCCTCCGCCCAGTCTCCCCAGTGATCTGTGCCCCCTCCCAGTGTTCTGTGCCCCCCGAGTCTCCCCAGTGATCTGTGCCCCCCAGTCTCCCCAGTGATCTGTGCTCCCCAGTGATCTGTGCCCCCCCAGTGATCTGTGCCCCCCAGTCTCCCCAGTGATCTGTGCTCCCCAGTGATCTGTGCCCCCCAGTCTCCCCAGTGATCTGTGCCCCCCCAGTGTTCTGTGCCCCCCAGTCTCCCCAGTGATCTGTGCCCCCCAGTCTCCCCAGTGATCTGTGCCCCCCCCCCAGTGTTCTGTGCCCCCCCAGTGTTCTGTGCCCCCCCCCAGTCTCCCCAGTGATTTGTGCCCCCCCAGTGTTCTGTGTCTCCCCCCAGTCTCCCCAGTGATCTGTGCCCCCTCCCAGTGTTCTGTGCCCCCCCAGTCTCCCCAGTGATCTGTGCCCCCCAGTCTCCCCAGTGATCTGTGCTCCCCAGTGATCTGTTCCCCCCAGTCTCCCCAGTGATCTGTGCTCCCCAGTGATCTGTGCCCCCCCAGTGATCTGTGCCCCCCAGTCTCCCCAGTAATCTGTGCCCCCCCCCAGTGTTCTGTGCCTCCCCCCAGTCTCCCCAGTGACCTGTGCCCCCCAGTCTCCACAGTGATCTGTGCCCCCCCCAGTGTTCTGTGCCCCCCCAGTCTCCCCAGTGATCTATGCCCCCCTAATGATCTGTGCTCCCCTAGTCTCCCCAGTGATCTGTGCCCCACAGTCTCCCCAGTGATCTGTGCCCCCCAGTCTCCCCAGTGATCTGTGCCCCCCCAGTGTTCTGTGCCCCCCCCAGTGTTCTGTGCCCCCCCCCAGTCTCCCCAGTGATTTGTGCCCCCCCCAGTGTTCTGTGCCTCCGCCCAGTCTCCCCAGTGATCTGTGCCCCCTCCCAGTGTTCTGTGCCCCCCCAGTCTCCCCAGTGATCTGTGCCCCCCAGTCTCCCTAGTGATCTGTGCTCCCCAGTGATCTGTGCCCCCCCAGTGATCTGTGCCCCCCAGTCTCCCCAGTGATCTGTGCTCCCCAGTGATCTGTGCCCCCCCCAGTGATCTGTGCCCCCCAGTCTCCCCAGTAATCTGTGCCCCCCCCAGTGTTCTGTGCCTACCCCCAGTCTCCCCAGTGACCTGTGCCCCCCAGTCTCCCCAGTGATCTGTGCCCCCCCAGTGTTCTGTGCCCCCCCCAGTCTCCCCAGTGATCTATGCCCCCCTAATGATCTGTGTCCCCCTAGTCTCCCCAGTGATCTGTGCCCCCCTCAGTCTCCCCAGTGATATCTGTGCCCGGAGCCTCTCCCAGTTCTGTCTGTGCCTTCAGCCTCTCCCATCCTTCTCTGTGCCATCTGTGCCCCCAGCGTCCCCCTGATTTGTCTGTGCCTCCAGCCTCTCCCATCATTCTCTGTGCCCCCAGGGCTGTCTGTGTCCCTCCGGCATCCCCCAGGGCTGTTTGCCCCCGGCTATTTATATAACCCCAGCAATGTTTGTGCCCCCCAGCTATGTCTGTGTATCCCAGTGATGTGTATATACCCCCAGTGACGTCTATGCCCTGCTGCTTCCCTAGTGATGTATATTCCGCCCAGCCCTCCCCAGCAATGTTTATGCCCCCCTAGCTATGTTTGTGCTCCCCATCAATGATGTATGTATCCCCCAGTGATGTATGTACCCCCCAGTGATGTCTATGCCCCCAGCCTCCCCAGTGATCTATATTCCTCCCAACCCTCCCCTGTGATGTATATACAGCAGTCCCAGCCAACTGAAACCTGGAAAAGCAGTTGTGAAAAGCAACAAGATCAATATCGCCTAATATTACAGCTGCACCAAAGAGTACAAGCTCCAGCCCCACAGTGAGTTAATTGTTTGACCAAATATATTGGGGTAATTTTCAAGTTGATAATTTTGTGCGGCCCCCGAAGGTTGGTAGAAATTTCCAAATGACCCCCGGCAGAAAAATGGTTCCCCACCCCTGATCTAGGGCAACACCGAGTACTACAGCTATCACGGCAATAACCATATTGTTTAACCTGTAGATGCAATCTAACAGTCATATTTATACAGTATACCCTAGCAACTGACATATACAGTTATTTATTATTTAACCTCATAACGACGGCCGTACGACTTAAAGCGGCGGCAAAACAGGGTACTTATTCTGTTCCGCCGCTTTAAAGCGGCGGCCCGAAAAAACCCTGTAGCGCCCCCCAGCGACCGAAAATCTCGGGGGTTTCAGCTACCGGGGGTAGCTGAGACCCCCCAGATTATGAATCGGGGTGTTTTTTTTGGACCCCGATCATGTGATCGGCGGTATACACTGTATACCGACGAACACATGAAAAAAAAAGAAATGGCCGGTAAAACTGATTTCTTTTTCATCTGACATGATCAAACATGTCAGATGAGAAAGAAATCTAACCCCCTAGTGCCCCCAAAGCCCCCGGTACCGGAGAGTCCCCCCACCCCTACCCCCACCGGACATCCAAAATGGCGCCGAAGCGCACAGAAAACTGCCGCCGGCGCCGGCTCTGCAGTCATTTCCCTCCGATCTGAAATGATCAAACATTTCAGATCGGAGGGAAATGTCCTCCCCCTGACCCCTCCTCCGGTCCACCGGAGCCCTCTGGTCACCGGAGCCCCCTCCGGTTCTCCAGAGCCACCACCCCCCTCCCCCCTCCGGAGCGTGGAAGATGGCGGCGCACAGCGCGCGGCCGCCTTCATTCTGCTCTTTCTGCCGCACGTGACACGTCACATGCGGCAGAAAGGTGTCCCCAGGTCCCACTAGGTCACCCCCCGTCACCCCCCCCCAGCCCCCGGTTATACGTTACCTGGCTGCTGGTGCTCCGGGCCCGCGATCGCCGCCTCCTTCTTCAATGCTGGCGGCGCATGCGCAGACAGCGGCTGTCAGCTGGATCCCTGCAAGCAGGGATCCTGCTGACGTCGCAACTGCACAAGCTACTCCACTGTGGACCGGGGGAGGGTGAGTGCGGTAATCTGCAGTCACACTCCTCACATGGAGAGACTGCTGTTCCAGAAAATGGGGGGTACGTTCTGTGAGCGTGCCCCTCATATTCTGGAATGAGGTTACTGCAGGTCACTCTGCCCTAGGTTGGACCGGGGCAGTGTGAGTGCAGTATTCTCAGATTACTGCACCCACACTGCTCATGGAGAGCTTGCTCTTCCAGAAAATGGGGGATACGTTCCCTGAACGTGCCCCCCATATTCTAGAAGATCCAGAGTCGGCGTGGGACCTCCAAAATGGATTACAGCGACCGGAATTTCTTTATTTTCAATAAATTGGTAAAAGAGGAATGTTTCGGGGAGTGTTTTTTCAAATAAATTTTTTTTTTGTCTTTTTTTTTTTCTATTACTGACTGGGTTAGTGATGTCGGGTATCTGTTCAGATGCCGTGACATCACTAACCCCAGGGCTTGATGCCAGGTGACATTACAGCTGGTATCAACCCCATATATTACCCCGTCTGCCACCGCACCAGGGCGCGGGATGAGCTGGGGCGAAGCGCCAGGATTGGCGCATCTAATGGATGCGCCACTTCTGGGGCGGCTGCGGCCTGCTATTTTTAGGCTGGGAAGAGTCCAATAACCATGGCTCTTCCCACCCTGAGAATACCAGACCCCAGCTGTCCGCTTCACCTTGGCTGGTGATCTAATTTGGGGGGGACCCCACGTTTTGTTTTTTTTTAAAAAAACGCCTGGGGAGCCCTCCAAATTGATCACCAGACAAGGTGAAGCTGTCAGCTGTGGTTTGCAGGCTACAGCTGTCTGCTTTACCCTAGCTGGCTATCAAAAATAGGGGGGACCCCACGTCGTTTATTTTAATTATTAATTTTTTGGGGGGGCTAAATACAAGGCTAGGCACCCTTTAGTGCCACATGAAAGGCACTAAAGGGCGCCAGCTTAGAATATGCAGGGGGTGGGACGTTATATTTATTTGACATCTATCCATTCATCCATTGTAGCATTTTAGGCTGTGTGCCCACAATCAGGGTTTGCAGCGTTTTGGGTGCAGAGTGTTTTCCCTGTGTCCATAACGCTGCGTTGTGCAGTAGAAGCACAGTGGAAGGATTTTTAGAAATCTCATGCCCAATGTGCTTCTTTTCTCCGCAGCATAAACCGACCTGTGGCGCAGCTTCCCGAGCCTCAGCATGTCAATTTATGCTGCGGAGATGAGTGTTCTCTGCAGGTAGCATAGAGCTCCACAGCGGCCTAAACCCAAATCGTGGGCATGGGCAGCTGCGTTCTCCCGTGGACAACACTCACATCTCTGCAGGAGGCTGACACTGTGTACTAGACGCCGTGTCGCTGGATCATGGCCACATAGCCTAAAAGTGAGACATTTGTTGCTACAGCAACATTTTTGTGAAGTACCTGTGGATTCAAAATGCTTACTATACTCCTGAATAAAATCCAGTTTCCAAAATGGGGTCACTTGTGGGGGGTTTCTGCTGTATAGGTACCCAAGGGGCCCTGCTAATGTGACATGGTGCCCGCAATTTATTTCAAGTTTTCCAGAATTCAAATGGTGCTCCCTCCATTCCAAGCCCTCCCATTTATCCAAACAGAGGTTTTTGGCCACATGTGGGGTATCCCTGTGCTCATAAGACATTGGAAAACAACCTGTGGGGTCCACGGTTTGTTGTTGTCTCTTGAAAAAGTGAGAAATTTGATGCTAAAGCAACAGTTTTGTGAAAAAAATGAAAATTTTCAATATGGCAACCTAAGCTTATCAAATTCTGTGAAGTACTCGTGGATTCAAACTGCTCACTATACACCTAGATAAAAGCCTTGAGGTGTCTTGTTTCCAGAATGAAGTCACTTGTGGGGGACCGCCACTGTTTAGGCACCTCAGGGGCTCTCCAAATGCAACCTGGCGTCCGCTATTGATTCCAGCCAATTTTGCAGTCAAATGGCACTCCTTCCCTTCCGAGCCCTGCCATGCGCCCAAACAGTTGATTTCCACCACATATAAGGTATCGCCAAACTCAGGAGAAATTGCACAATAAATGTTATGCTGAATTTTTTCCTTTTACTCTTGTAAAAAAAAAAGCTACCTGGTTGAAATAACAATTTTGTGGTAAAATTTTATTTTTTTTTTTTCATGGCTCAACGTTATAAAATTCTGTGAAGCACCTGAGGGTTCAGGGTACTCACCAAACATCTAGATAAATTCCTTGAGGGGCCTAGTTTCCAAAATGGGGTCACTTGTGCGGGGTTTCTGCTGTTTAGGTACCTTAGGGGACCTCCAAATGCGACATGGTGCCCGCAATCTTTTTCAGGCAAATTTCCTTTCTAAAATTCAAATATTGCTCCTTTCGTTCCAAGCCCTCCCATTTGTCCAAACAAAGGTTTCAGACCACATGTGAGGTATCACCGCGCTCATAAAAAAGTGGTTAACAAACCTTGAGGTCAAATTTTTGGAATTACCTCTTGAAAAAGTGAGAAAATTGATGCTAAAGCAACATTTTTGAGAAAATTATTAAAATTTTCAATATGACAACGTAACGTTAACAAAATCTGTGAAGTACCTGTGGATCTAAAATGCTCACTATACCCCTAGATAGAAGCCTTGAGGGGTCTAGTTTCCAAAATGGTGTCACTTGTGAGGGATTTCTTCTGTTTAGGTACCTTAGCGGACCTGTAAATGCAACATGGTGCCCACAATCTATTTCAGCCAAATTTGCTTTCTAAAATTCAAATATTGCTCCTTCTGTTCCGAGCCCTCCCATTTGTCCAAACAGAGGTTTCTGACCACATGTGGGGTATCGGCGCGCTCATAAGAAAGTGGGGAACAAGTTTTGGGGTCCATTTTGTTGTGTTATTTCTTCTAAAAGTGAATACATTTGGGTTAGAGCAACATTTTTAGGTAAAATTTAATTTTTGCTTTTTTTCATTCCACATTGCTTTTGTTCATGTGAAGCACCTGAAGGGTTAATAAACTTCTTGAATGTGGTTTTGAGTACTTTGGGGGGTGCAGTTTTTAGAATGGTGTCACTTTTGGGTATTTTCTGTCATCTAGGCCTATTGAAGTCACTTCAAATGTGATGTGGTCCCTAAAAAACTGGTTTTGTAAATTTTGATGTAAAAATGAGAAATTGCTGATAAACTTTGAACTCTTCTAACTTCCTAACAAAAAAAAATTTTGTTTCCAAAATTGTGCTGATGTAAAGTAGACATGTGGGAAATGTTATTTATTAACTATTTTGTGTCACAGAAATCTCTGGTTTAACGGTATAAAAATTCAAAAGTTGAAAATTGCTAAATTTTCAAAATTTTTGCCAATATTCAATTTTTTTCATAAATAAACACAAAAAATATTGTCCTAAATTTGGTACTAACATGAAGTCCAATATGTGACGAAAAAACAATCTCAGAATCACCGGGATCCGTTGAAGCGTTCCAGAGTTATAACCTCATGAAGTGACACTGGTCAGAATTGCAAAATTTGGTCTGGTCATTAAGGTGAAAATTAGCTCCGTCACTAAAGGGTTAAAGGAGCAAGCAGATCAGCAGAGATTAACTCTTGCTAGCCTGCCTATGAATCAGCACACAGCAGATCGATGCCCAAGTCTGCATGTGTTGATCCCAGACACCAGAGAAACCATCGGGCGGAGCGTCAGAATCTGCAATGTGAACAGAGCCGTACTCCGCCATGACATTCAGAGAAGTTTATTTTTTCCATTTCTAATCATAAAATATATTTTATTCATTACACTGGATTAGTGAGTTGGCTTCTTATCCTTTTTTGTTTATATACATTAGATACTGCGTATTTCTAATCCCATCCTGTGTGATACACTCCATTGAGCCTTGTGTGTAATCCCAGAGTGTGTTATCCTCTGCTTATCTAATCACAGCAAGTCATACAGTCTGCGTATGATACAGCGAGCAGTACCAACTTAGCGCATGTCCGCATGCTGCAGTTTTGTCATAGCCACAAAAATGCCCCCTGTGGCCAAAACAATGCATCAAAAAATGTGTTTCTTCGGCGCTCCATTGGGAGACCCAGACGATTGGGTGTATAGCTACTGCCTCCGGAGGCCACACAAAGTATTACACTAAAAAGTGTAAGGCCCCTCCCCTTCTGCATATACACCCCCCGTGGGATCACGGGCTCCCCAGTTTTATGCTTTGTGCGAAGGAGGTCAGACATCCACGCATAGCTCCACTGTTTAGTCAGCAGCAGCTGCTGACTATGTCGGATGGAAGAAAAGAGGGCCCATACTTGGGCCCCCAGCATGCTCCCTTCTCACCCCACTTTTGTCGGCGGTGTTTGTTAAGGTTGAGGTACCCATTGCGGGTACGGAGGCTGGAGCCCACATGCTGCATCCTTCCCCATCCCTCTGAGGGCTCTGGGTGAAGTGGGATCTTACCGGCCTCCAGGCTCTGAGGCCGGGCTCCATCCACAGACCCGGAGATCCTGCTGGAATGGAGCTGAGTATCGTCAGGGACAAGGCCCTGCAACGTTAAGGTACTCTGTGTCCCCGTACAGACCACGCACACACACACCAGCATGCTGGGTGTGTTAGTGCGCCGGGGACAACAGCGCTGCGCGCTGGGGCTATACTCACTGCAGCTTAGCTGAGTGAGTTAATGTGTGGGAAACGGCCGCGCCGGCCGCTGCTAGAAGCTGCGGCGCGGATGAGACTTGTGGTGCGCCGGGGACTTCCGCGCTGACCGTGCTTTTACGACGGCAGCGCTTATAAATCGAGTCCCCGGCTTTTGCGGCCTAGTTTCGTTTCCTTCCCGCCCCCGGGCCTGCCAGTCAGGGAAGGGGCGAGACGCTGTACAATGGTCAGCACCGAGGGCTGGAGTCTTATTTACATACTCCAGCCCCCTCACTGGGCACAGTGGGACGCCAGTTTCCCGCTCTTTGTCTGGGGCACGCCCACGGCCCGCCCCTCTTCACAGGACGCCGGCAGCCATTCCTGCATGCAGTCTAAGCTGGAGAACGGACACAGGCTCTGGGAGACCCGGTCAAGGGATTCTGGCGACCACACACCCGCTTAAGCGGGCGGTAAGCAGCACCTTGGTGCTGACCCCACTAGTGCCACAGTGTTTTGTGTACTTTATGCTTGTACCTATATTTGCACTGTACGGTCGCTTCTTGGCTATATACCCCTAGATTGCTCTGAGGAGACAACAGTATGTCGTCCGCAGAAAAGCAAGGGTGCCAAGGCACAGGCTTTCTATGCTGTCTGTACCGCATGTGAGGCTGTTTTACCGGCAGGTTCCACTAACCCCCATTGGGTAGAGTCTCTGCTAGTGGTGGCCCAGAGAGAGCCACCTGTGAAACTGTCCAGAGGACAGAGTTTGCAGTTTTTTGCTGATAAAATGTCTGGGACTATGACCAAGATTCTAGAAACTTTGCAGTCCAGGCCGGTGACTCAGACAATGGGCACTGTTGAATCAATGCCCCCCGGTCTCCCTCAGTTGGAACTAATACGTGCTCCAAGGGGGTCCCATACATCCCAGGCTGAAGGCTCTGCACGGACGACAGTCCCAGCAGCCTAAGCGAGCTCGCTGGGAGAGACCCTCGACTTCACACACTGGTCAGGGTCTCAGCGAGAGGATTCTCTGTATGATGAGGCAGAGGTAGCTGATCAGGATTCTGATCCTGAGACCGTTTTCAATCTGGATGCTCCTAATAGTGACTCCATGGTGAATGATCTCATAGCGTCCATCAATAGACTGGTGGATATTTCTCCCTCAGCCCCTCCAGTGGAGGAGTCAGCTTCGCGGCAGGAGAAATTCCATTTCAGGTATCCCAAGCGTAAATTCAGTACTTTTTTGGGCCACTCTGACTTCAGAGAAGCAGTCCAGAAACACCACGCTTATCCAGACAAGCGTTTCTCCACACGTCTTAAGGATACACGTTATCCCTTTCCCCCTGACGTGGTCAAGCGCTGGACCCAGTGTCCAAAGGTGGATCCCCCAATCTCCAGGCTTGCGGCTAGATCCATAGTTGCAGTGGAAGATGGGACTTCACTTAAAGATGCCATTGACAGACAGATGGACCTCTGGTTGAAATCTGTCTATGAAGCTATCGGCGTGTCGTTTGCTCCGGCATTCGCAGCCGTATGGGCACTCCAAGCTATTTTAGCTGGTCTTGCGCAGGTGGACACTGTCACACGTACATCTGTGCCGCAGGTGGCGTCCTTAACCTCGCATATGTTTGCATTGCGACTTACGCTATTAATGCTGTCCTGGACTCTACGAGCCGTACGTCAGTGGCGTCCGCCAACTCCGTGGTTTTTACGCAGAGCCTTGTGGTTAAGGGAATGGAAGGCAGATTCTGCTTCCAAAAAGTGCTTAACCAGTTTGCCATTATCTGGTGACAGACTGTTTGGTGAGCGATTGGATGAAATCTTTAAACAGTCCAAGGATAAGGATTCTTCCTTACACCAGCCCAGATCAAACAAAACCCAACAGAGGAAAGGACAGTCGAGGTTTCGGTACTTTCCAGGCTCGGGCAGGTCCCAGTTTTCCTCGTCCAAAAGGACTCAAAAGGCTCAGAGGGGCTCAGATTCCTGGCGGGCTCAATCACGCCCAAAGAAGGCAGCCGGAGGTACCGCTACCAAGGCGGTTTCCTCATGACTTTCAGCCCTCTCTCTCCGCATCCTCGGTCGGTGGCAGACTCTCCCGCTTTGGCGACATTTAGCTGCCACAGGTCAAAAAACGGTGGGTGAGAGACATTTTGTCTCACGTGTACAGGATAGAGTTCTGTTCTCGTCCTCCGGCTCGATTCTTCAGAACTTCCCCACCTCCCGACCGAGCCGATGCTCTTCTGCAGGCAGAAGGAGTGGTAATCCCTGTTCCTCTGCAGGAACAAGGTCACGGTTTTTACTCCAATCTGGTTGTGGTGCCAAAAAAGGACGGCTCTTTCCGTTCCGTTCTGGACCTAAAACTGCTCATCAAGCACATGAAAACCAGGCGGTTCCGGATGGAATCCCTCCGCTCCGTCATTGCCTCAATGTCTCAAGGAGATTTCCTAGCATCAATAGACATCAGGATGCTTATCTCCACGTGCCGATTGCTCCAGAGCACCAGCGTTTGCTACGATTCGTTATAGAAGACGAGCATCTTCAGTTCGTAGCCCTGCCCTTCGGTCTGGCGACAGCCCCACGGGTTTTCACCAAGGTCATGGCAGCAATGGTAGCAGTCCTGCACTCTCAGGGTCACTCTGTGATCCCTTACTTGGACGATCTACTTGTCAAGGCACCCTCTCAAGAGGCATGCCAACACAGCCTGAACGTTGCGCTGGAGACTCTCCAGAGTTTCGGGTGGATCATCAACTTTTCAAAGTTAATTCTGACCCCGACCCAATCGCTGACATATCTTGGCATGGAGTTTCATACTCTCTCAGCGATAGTGAAGCTTCCGCTGGACAAACAGCGTTCACTACAGACGGGGGTGCAGTCTCTCCTTCAAGGCCAGTCACACCCCTTAAGACGCCTCATGCACTTCCTAGCGAAGATGGTAGCAGCAATGGAGGCAGTCCCTTTCGCGCAGTTTCATCTGCGTCCACTGCAATGGGACATTCTCCGCCAATGGGATGGGAAGTTGACGTCCCTAGACAGGAACGTCTCCCTTTCTCAGACGGTCAAGGACTCTCTTCAGTGGTGGCTTCTTCCCACCTCATTGTCAAAAGGAAAGTCCTTCCTACCCCCATCCTGGGCGGTGGTCACGACAGACGCGAGTCTGTCAGGGTGGGGAGCAGTCTTTCTCCACCACAGGGCTCAGGGTACGTGGACTCAGCAAGTGTCCACCCTTCAGATCAATGTTCTGGAAATCTGGGCAGTGTATCTTGCCCTGCAAGCCTTCCAGCAGTGGCTGGAAGGCAAACAGATCCGAATTCAGTCGGACAACTCCACAGCGGTGGCATACATCAACCACCAAGGCGGAACACGCAGTCGGCAAGCCTCCCAGGCAGTCCGGCGGATTCTGATGTGGGTGGAAGACAGAGCATCCACCATATCCGCAGTTCACATCCCGGGCGTAGAAAACTGGGAAGCAGACTTCCTCAGTCGCCAGGGTATGGACGCAGGGGAATGGTCTCTTCACCCGGACGTGTTTCAGGAAATCTGTAGCCGCTGGGGGATGCCGGACGTCGACCTAATGGCGTCTCGGCATAACAACAAGGTTCCGATTTTCATGGCGCGGTCTCACGATCAAAGAGCTCTGGCGGCAGGCGCCTTAGTTCAGGATTGGTCGCAGTTCCAGCTACCCTATGTGTTTCCCCCTCTGGCACTGTTGCCCAGAGTGCTACGCAAGATCAGCTCCGATTGCCGCCGCGCCATCCTCGTCGCCCCAGACTGGCCGAGGAGGTCGTGGTACCCGGATCTGTGGCATCTCACGGTCGGCCAACCGTGGGCACTACCAGACCGGCCAGACTTACTGTCCCAAGGGCCGTTTTTCCATCTGAATTCTACGGCCCTGAACCTGACTGTGTGGCCATTGAGTCCTGGATCCTAGCGTCTTCAGGATTATCTCAAGACGTCATTGCCACCATGAGACGGGCTAGGAAGCCGACGTCTGCCAAGATCTACCACAGGACGTGGAAGATATTCTTATCTTAGTACTCTGCTCAGGGAGTGTCTCCCTGGCCATTTGCATTGCCTACTTTTCTTTCCTTCCTGCAATCTGGTTTGGAAAAAGGTTTGTCGCTCGGCTCCCTTAAAGGACAAGTCCCAGCGCTGTCTGTATTCTTTCAGAAGCGCCTAGCACGACGTCCTCAGGTACGCACGTTCCTGCAGGGGGTTTGTCACATTGTCCCTCCGTACAAGAGGCCGTTAGACCCATGGGATCTGAACAGGGTACTAATTGCTCTCCAGAAGCCGTCCCTCGAGCCTCTGAGGGATGTTTCACTTTCTCGACTTTCACAGAAAGTGGCCTTTCTGGTAGCGGTCACATCTCTTCAGAGAGTGTCCGAGCTAGCAGCGCGGTCAGCCAAAGCTCCCTTCCTGGTGTTTCACCAAGACAAGGTAGTGCTGCGCCCGATTCCGGAGTTTCTCCCTAAGGTGGTATCCCCCTTTCATCTCAATCAGGATATCTCCTTACCTTCCTTTTGTCCTCATCCAGTTCATCGATATGAAATGGATTTGCATTTGTTGGATCTGGTGAGAGCACTCAGAATCTACATTTCCGCTCGGATGCACTCTTTGTACCTGACTCTGGTCAGCGTAAAGGGTCGCAGGCTCCCAAATCCACCCTGGCTCGATGGATCAAGGAACCAATTCTTGAAGCCTACCGTTCTGCTGGGCTTCCGGTTCCCTCAGGGCTGAAGGCCCATTCTACCAGAGCCGTGGGTGCGTCCTGGGCATTACGGCACCAGGCTACGGCTCAGCAGGTGTGCCAGGCAGTTACCTGGTCGAGTCTGCACACTTTCACCAAGCATTATCAGGTGCATACCTACGCTTAGGCGGATGCCAGCCTAGGTAGAAGAGTCCTGCAGGCGGCGGTTGCCTCCATGTAGGGAAGGGCTGTTTTACGGCCCTAACTTGAGGTATTAATTTACCCACCCAGGGACTGCTTTTGGACGTCCCAATCGTCTGGGTCTCCCAATGTAGCGCCGAAGAAGAAGGGAATTTTGTTACTTACCGTAAATTCCTTTTCTTCTAGCTCCAATTGGGAGACCCAGCACCCGCCCTGTTTCCTTCGGGATTTTTGTTTTTTTCGGGTACACATGTTGTTCATGTTGAATGGTTTCAGTTCTCCGATGTTCCTTCGGATTGAATTTGTTTAACCAGTTATTGGCTTTCCTCCTTCTTGCTTTTGCACTAAAACTGAGGAGCCCGTGATCCCACGGGGGGTGTATATGCAGAAGGGGAGGGGCCTTACACTTTTTAGTGTAATACTTTGTGTGGCCTCCGGAGGCAGTAGCTATACACCCAATCGTCTGGGTCTCCCAATTGGAGCTAGAAGAAAAGGAATTTACGGTAAGTAACAAAATTCCCTTCTTTTGACCATGCGTTTTTCTATGCATTTTGTTAACACCAATGGGTGAAAAATGCAGGGAAAATGCAAAAAGAATTGACATGCTGCAGTTTTGTTGTCACCACAAAACTGCAGACAAAAAAAAAAAGCAACGTGCACACAGCAAATCTCAAATCTCATTGACTTTTCTGGGGAAGGAAAAGCATGCAGTTTGTAGTGACTAAAATTTCACCACAAACTGCACCAAAAACGCATTAAGGCTGCGACCGCACTTTGCGTTCTCCTACTTGCAGTTCAGAACGCACGTTTTGGCCTTAATTGATTTGACCAAAGTTGCCTTCTTCAGATATTTAGCGCTGAAAACGCATGCGTATTTACCGCATTTTTGATACGTTTTCTGCGCTTTTTGCATGCTTTTCCACCTGCGTTTTGATAGATGCGTTTTGAACATCATGACACTGCTAAATAAAGTTTAAATAGTCAAACTCAATGAAAAAATTGGAAAAAATAAAGAATTCTATATTTTTGCAAAATATAATGAAAATAGATTAATATAATGAAATTATAGCGGTAATATGATATTTAATGGAAAAAATGTAATAATTTATTAAAATTCTAAATTTTAATTGTCGGACTATGTGTGTGTGTAAAGGGACATATGAAATCATTATTTTGAAGTCAAAACGCATGTTTTCTGCACTGCAAAAGCAGGTAAAACGCAGGAATTTGCTTGATTGTTGGTTTTTGCCATTTCTCATTGACTTCAATGTTAGCAAAACGCTGTAGAAATGACAAAAACAATTGACATGCTGCTTCTTTGAACGCATGGTTTTTGCCACAAAATATGCAAATTTTTACTTGCGTTTTGAAACGCAAAGTGCGGTCGGGGAAAACAACTTTTTCCATTGGTTTTAATGGAAACGCATGCATTTTGGCATGAAAAAGGTGCTTCTGTAAACGCAACCAAAAAGCAATGGAACCGCAGGTGGAAGCGCAAAGTGTGGTCGCAGCCTTAGGCCATGTCCGCACGTTGCGTCGTCCTACTTGCAGTTCTAAACGCACGTTTTGGCTTTAATTGATTAAGCCAAAGTTGCCTTTTTCTTAAAATTAGCGCTAAAAACGCATGCGTATTTACCACGTATTTGATGCGTTTTTAGCGCTTTTTCCCTTGCGTTTTGACAGATGCGTTTTGAACATCAAGACACTGATTAATAAAGTTTAAAAAGTCAATCAGAAGGAGAAAAGAGAAAAAAAGGAAAAAATATATAAATTTAGAATTCTTAAAGAAAATAGTTAATTTCATGAAATTATAGCTGTAATATAATATTTTTGACAAAAATTTAAAAATAAACATAATTTTCTTTGATTTAATTGTCGGACTATGTGTATGTGTAAAGGAACATATTATTCCATTATTTTATTGTCTGAAGAGCATGCGTTTTTGTAATCAAAAACGCAGTGTTTCTGCAGCTAAAAAGCAGGTAAAACGCTGGAATTTTGATGTTTGTTGCTTTTTGCTACTTCTCATTGACTTCAATGTTAGCAAAACGCTGCAGAAATGGCAAAAACAATTGACATGCTGCTTCTTTGAACGCATGTTTTTTACCACAATTTATGCAAATTAAACGCTTCGTTTGAAAATGAATAGTGCGCACAGAATTTTGACATTTTCCATAGACTATTATGGAAACGCAAAACGCATGCCTTTTGGCATGAAAACGCTGCTGCTCAAAACACAGGTGAAAACGCAACGTGCGGACATAGCCTAAAAATTGCAGTGTGCCCATGGGGCCTAACATTATCTGTGCTGTCAGCTATTCTTGATGTCTCTATCTATAGGTCAATATCACTTTACAGTCACCAACAAAATGGCTTCACATTATGATCCTAAAGGCCACCCTCCCTTAAGGGCTCGTGCGCACGTTGCGTAATATCATGCATTTACGCTGCGTTGAGCACTGCAGCGTAAATGCATGCATCCTGCGTCCCCTGCACAATCTATGAAGATTGTGCATAATCTGTGCTCACGTTGCTTTTTTGAACGCAGCGATTTGGATGCTAAAATTTTGACCCAAATCCGTGCGTTCAAAAATGCAGCATGTCAATTATTTGTGCGTTTTGGATGCAGCTCCCACTCTGTCTATGGTGGGGGCAGCATCCATAGCGCATGAAATCGGCATCTATTCTGCAGATACAGTGCATCCATTACGCAGTGTTTCTGCAGTGATTTGAAGCGCACATGCGCTGTCAAATCGCTGCAGAAATTTCAGCATGTACGTGCCTACGAGCCTTTATCCTTTTGCAAATGCCCAGATGGTTAGGAGAGTTATGATTTCTGACACATGAGAGCAGATCCAGCTCACATTAACTGCAGTTATAATACGAGACGGCAGTACACTAGGTTGTCATGGCAAATTTCTGCAGCTGCTCCCCATAGTTTTTAAAAGTGGAAAATATAAAAAAAAATATGTTTCATATTTTACTCCATTAAATAAATGCTGATATTAAAAAAAATAAAAGTTAATACTTTACATATTTTTGAATTGTTGAAAACATTTTTTTTGGGGGATGATTCCTTCCCTTTAAAGGCAAAATATTTTGTACTCCGAAATTTTACCATGAAAGTCTTCCACCAAGTCCATAAAATCAAGCCCTCACTAAGGTCCGTCATTTTGCAGCAGAAATAGTTTCCACATTGCAGACAGGAGAAAGGCGCTGTAAAAATGACGTTGCCTCTTCGAATTTAAAATCTGCGCGCTCCCAAATCCTAATGGCCCCATCCATTCTGAGCCACAATATGCTTAAACCGGCATTAATGTAGCAGGGAGAGCTCACTTATCAATTTACTTGGTGTGTGCCACCAGAAGCTCAAGCTTGGCACAATGTTTTGGGTACTGAAAGGCTGTGTGCGCACGTTGCATTCTATTCCGCAGCGTGTAAGTCACTGCGTGTGCGTCTCAGAACGCAGCCGAAAAAGCTGCGTTCTGAGACGCATTCAGCAGAACGCAATGTGCAAACATTCCTGGAGAGAATTCATGTGTTCTAGATGCTTGCTCTGCCATAGATAGAGTGGGAAAAGCATCCAGAACGCACATTTTTGACAGTGCAGTCCCACTCGGCTCTGCAGCATCCCCATAGACTTGCAGTAGAGCGGGACCGCATTGTCAAAAAGAGCATGGCTGGCTGCGAGACAGTGCCGCACGATCAGAATGAACTCGGATGAACTTCACCCAACATCATTGTGATCGCGAGGCTCTGTGCGTGTGCTGCGGCTTGATTTGTGGTTACTTGTGAAGGACTCACCTGTGATCGCAAATCCCCTGAGTGACTGCAGTGAGCCGCGCGATCAGCTGTGCTTTCACTCAGGTTATTCGCGGGCACAGCTGCAGACCTCCACCTGAGGGCGGTAGCCGCCAGTAACCTCAGTGACAGCACAGCTGATCGCGCGACTCACTTCAGTTGCTGCATGGAGCTCACAGGAGCAGCGGTGTTCTACTGCCGCTCCTGTCAGCTTCTAATGTAGCAGAGCTGAAAGCGTTGTGGGATCTTGCGTGGATTACGTCGGACCTGGAGGTGTTTTTGAGGGGTTAATAAAGTGGTGAAAGAGGGTGTTTTTTTGTCTTTCATTACAAATAAAGGATGTTTTGGATGTGTGTGTTTATTTTCTTTAACTTACAGGTTAATCATGGAAGGTATCTCGGGGATACGCCTGCCATGATTGACCTGGGACTTAGTGGCAGCTATGGGCTGCCATTAACTCCTTATTACCCCGTTTGCCACCGCATCAGGGCAATTCGGGATGAGCCGGGTAGAGTCCTGGGACTGTCGCATCTAATGGATGCGGCAATTCCGGGCGGCTGCTGGCTGATATTGTTAGGCTGGGGGGCTCCCCATAACATGGAGCTCCCCATCCTGAGAATACCAGCCTTCAGCCGTGTGGCTTTACCCTGGTTGGTATCCAAATTGGGGGGACTACACGTCGTTTTTTTTTTAATTATTTATTTATTTTTTTACTGCTCGAATAGACACGCCCACCGGCGGCTGTGATTTTTGCAGTGAAACAGCTGTCACTCAGCATGGGGGCGTGTCTGACTGCAACCAATCATAGGCGCCGGTGGGCAGGGGAAGCAGGGTATACGAGATGGATTAATGAGTGGCCGGCATTTTCAAAAGAGGAGAAGCCGCCACAGTGTGAACGCCGTGCAGCGCCGCGCCGGTGATCGAGGATCAGTGAGTATGAGAGAGGGGGTGGGAAGGAGAGACCGATATCGACAGAGAAAGAGACCGACATTGACAGAGAGAGACAGCGACCGAAAGACCTGTGTTTGTTATGTCAAAAAAACATGCGAATCGCAATAAAAATGTACTGTTTAACAGTTGGGCAGCGTTTTTCTACAACTCATTGATTTCAATTGGTGTAGAACGCTGCCAAAACGGACAAAAGAATTGACATGCTGCTTTTCTAAACGCAGAGATTTTGTCAAATTTTTGACAATCAAAATGCTGCGTTTCAAAAAGCATTGTGCGCACAGATTTTGCATGATTCTCATAAACTTTGCTGGGGAAGTACAACGCATGAATTTTGTCAATGACACAGTGCAGTTGTAAACGCAGCCAAAACGCAGAAAAATACGCAACGTGCGCACATGGCCAAAAGGTAGATTTGTAATTTTCATTGTAATACCAGCTGGGAGCTGGAAAATACTTGTGGATTAAAAACAGTAAGGCTATGTGTCCACGGTAGAATGTACCTGCGGATTTTTCTGCCTGAAAATCCGCGACTTTCGCGGCAAATCCGCACCCGCGGATTTGCCGCGGATTTTGATGCGGATTTTTTTTTTTTTTTTTTCCCCATTCAAAACCAAAAATCCGCACCAAATCTGCACCAAACAATTGACATGCTGCAGATTTTTCCGGATCAAAATCCGCGGCAAATCTGCAGCGGAAAAATCCGCAGCATGGACACAGCATTTCCAAAATGCCATTGAAATGGCTTGGAAGTGCCGCTGCTGCAGATTTTCGGGAAATCCGCGGCAAATCCGCGGCAAAATCCGCGGTAAATCCGCAGCGTGGGCACATAGCCTTACAATGGTAATTCAGAGGGGTGTAATTTCCAAAATGGGGTTGCTTGTTGTGGGTTTCTGATGTATTGACTGCTCAAATGTGACATTGCAACCTCAAAGCATTCCATGTTGCCCACCAACAGTCAAATAGAACTCCGTCCCTTACGAGCCCTATGGTGTGCTCAAACAGTAGTTTCCATTACTTTATTTCTAAAATGTTCTAAATCTTGGGAGTTCTCATTTCTATACACTTTCGCCATGGGAATGTTAAGAGTGTTAGTTCTCCTGCCTTCCCCGGTGACTATTCTAATCACTTCCCTATCACTTTTTACCTATTTCTCCTTTCCTCCCTTCCTACCATTCCTTGTAGATAGATACAGAAAATACAACTCCAAAGTCTGTTTACGCTTAAAGGGAAAACTCAATAAAAATTAGTGGAAAACAAAAAGTAGTTTCCAACTACTCCGGGTAATGCATACACAGGAGATATTGCACCACAAGTATTGGGGTACAATTTCTCCTGTCACCCTTTTAAAAATGAAAATGTTTGACTAAAGTAACTTTTTAGTAAACAAAAACAAAGAGTAATTTTAATTTTTTTTTCTCCAGTTTCCTTTAATTCCTGTGAAGTATTTGATGGGTTAATAAACTTTCGAATGTGGTTTTGAATAACTTGAATGGTGTTGTTTTTTAACCTCTTCATGACCAAGGATGTACTGGTGTCGTACTCCCTGCACATGTCTGCTGAGCTGATCCATCCACGCCTTTTAACCCCTTAGGCTATGTGCCCACGGGAGCTTGTTTGTGCGGATTTTGCTGCGGAAAACCTGCTGATTTTTCTGGATTTTTCAGATAAATCCGCAGGTTTTAGCATGTACAGTCACTCCCCATGTTATCCTATGGGACATGGGGAGTGCTGTGTCCACGCTGCGGAAAGTGCGGCTGCCGTACATGCTGCGGATGTTCGCATCCGCAGGTATAATTGCATGTCAATTATTCCTGCGGATTTACCTGCGGATGTCCCGGCCCTCCGCTATGGAGATAGAGGCCGGGACCTCCGCAGGTAATTCGCATGAATATCCGCATGTTTCCCGTAGCTATTCCGCTGTAATCTCGCAGCTAAAAATAGCTGCGGACGCCGGCGGGCAGCTGCGGGAAACATGCGCTCGTACCTGCGGATACATCCGCAGGTACGAGCGCCCGTGGGCACATAGCCTTAGGGTGTGTGCCCATGATCAGGACTCACTGCGTCCTGGACACAGCGGGTCCTGACCTGCAGGGCCGCGAGTCTCCTCCGCAGGAGAACGCAGGAGACTGCATCTGCACGTACCCACAATCAGGGTTCAGTGCGCTGCGGTCTCTCACTTGTGTTCTCCTTATGGAGGGTGCAGGCAATTCCAAAGAAAACAATTGACATGCTGCGGTCTGGAAAGCTGCACCGCAGGTCAGTGTTTGCTGTGGAAAAAACAAGCACAGTGGGCACGGGATTTCTAGAAATGTCATCCACTGTGCTTGTACTGTACAACACAGCGTTTTGGACACAGCAAAAACACACTACATCCAAAATGCTGCAAACACCGATTGTGGGCATGCATCATTAGATCGCG